>NW_027551611.1:603918-905877 GCF_051989575.1 Stigmatopora nigra
GAAGAACAAACAATTGCAAGGCCAACTAGTTAGTCTCTCTTACATTCCACGATCTTTTTAATCAATTGTAAAACCAGTTTGACTAGTCTACCTTGCATTCTACGATCTTAACAAACAAAGGTAAAACCAGTATTACCACATGGTGCGACAAGAATAAACAATTATTAAGCCAGGTAGCCAGTCCATCCCACAATTCCCCCCTTTTGTGTCTGTGAAAATATCGAAATATTGAAGTGGCTGTTTCCATGAGCCAGAGAAGAACCAGTCAAGCCATCCTCGTTATGGAACCGAATCTCCGGTCACAGCTCTCTGCATGTTCCTAATATCCTGCAGGGCATCATGGACTGAGCAGGACATGCCGGCAGGGATGAAGGGGCAGCACGAGTCTCCCACCATGGCACAGACACAGCCCCGCTGGGTGGCCACTCCGTCAAGAGCATGGCAGCCCTGGAAAATCACCTGGGCCATGGCGGCTACCCAGCCTGACTGATGCGCTGACACAGGCCCGGAACCTGCCTTCAATGGTCTTCAAATGCAGGGCGTTCCTTGCCGCTCCCACTCAAGGGAACTGAGCCATTAGGATTTTGGATGAGACTGACCAGTATTTGTGTTTGAGGGACACATCCGAGCCACACACTGGATCATGGTCGTGAGCTCCGTCAATAATGCAAGTGTATATGATCATCCCCGCCAATACAACTGGGCTCTGTGTCCCTACATCTGCATCCGACCACACGTACGTTCTAACAGCAGACTCGATTCCAACTGTCCACGCCAACCCACATCTACCCACCAGGCGTCAACGACGGAGCTTTGATTTCTTTCCCCATGATTCAGTGTGGGGCTCGGATGTCCCCCTCGAATACAAACACTGGTCAGTCTCCTCCAAAATCATGATGGCGGTGTTCCCCAGGGTAGGAACAGCGAAGAACACCCTACGTCTGGAAACCATTGACTACAGATTCCAGGCCTACGTCAACGCATCAGTCTGACTGCAACAAGGCTGAGAAATCCAAATAACTTCCATGACCCAGGTGATTATCCAGAACCGCCTTGCCACGACAGAAAGATCCAGTTCCACAACAAGGATGGCTTGACTTGTTCCTCTCTGACTCATCATGGACACATACTCTTTTGAAAGCCCTAGTACCAGTCGTAACTGTTATTGCTCTCGTGGTTGTTGTCCTTACTTGTTGTTTGCCCTGCTTCTCAGCTTTAATCAAACAAACCATTAATTCCACAGTCGAACAAATCATGATTGTTGAAACCCAGCTAATGCTAACTCGTATTCACATGCAACAATCCATATCCCAATCTGACATTGATGCTGTGCTACTGTCTGACACTGATTAATCTATCTTTCCTATTCTGAGACGC
Organism: Stigmatopora nigra; assembly: GCF_051989575.1. Taxonomy (NCBI): domain Eukaryota; kingdom Metazoa; phylum Chordata; class Actinopteri; order Syngnathiformes; family Syngnathidae; genus Stigmatopora; species Stigmatopora nigra. The sequence goes on from NW_027551611.1 coordinate 605,296, forward strand.
CTGGTACCCTTCCTGGTCGGTCTAAACTCCAGTTTGAAATAATTTGTGAAGAATTTCGTTCAAAAGTAGCGTCGCTAACAAACGAGGTTCCGATGTGTTTATACTCACTAACAGGAGGGATATGTAAAATTAGACAAAGTATCTTTACAAATGCTTGTTCATATTGTATTAGTTTTTGTAAGTATAACAGCATCGTAGTAATCCTTATGGCTGACATGTCAGCATAAACACCCAACTGTCTGACTGAATAATAAAGCTTAGTCTTGTGATTGGATTGACATGTAATCACAAATACTCAACTGTCCGACACTGATCAATTACTTATGGCCCTGCAAATGACTGAAACTGTCCAAAGTCCTAGGGACAACTGTCAGTTTTGCCTGTATTTAAGACACACTCACTGGTCATTCGACTAGATTTGCAGTAACATCGCGTTGAACAGGACCCCACTGCAGGAACTCTCACTGTCCACTTTGCAGTCTGGTAATATATATTTTCTTTTTTTGTCTTTCTCCTGAAGTTGAACCTCTTCTCATCGCACAATACAAGGAAAAAATTGCAAACCCTGTTAGCCAGCCTTTCTTATAATTCTCGAGGCGAACAAACAATTGCAAGGCCAACTAGTTAGTCTTTCTTACATTCCTCGATCTTTTAAATCAATTGTAAAACCAGTTTGGCTAGTCTACCTTGCATTCTACGATCTTAAAAAACAAAGTTAAACCAGTATGACCACATGGTGCGACAAGAATAAACAATTATTAAGCCAGTTAGCCAGTCCATCCCACAATTCCCTCCTTTTGTGTCTGTGAAAATATCGAAATATTGAAGTGGCTGTTTCCATGAGCCAGAGAAGAACCAGTCAAGCCATCCTCGTTGTGGAACCGGATCTCCGGTCACAGCTCTCTGCATGTTCCTAATAGCCTGCAGGGCATCATGGACCGAGCAGGACATGCCGGCAGGGATGAAGGGGCAGCACGAGTCTCCCACCATGAAACACACACAGCCCCGCTGGGTGGCCACTCCGTCAAGAGCAGGGCAGCCCTGAAAAATCACCTGGGCCATAGCGGCTACCCAGCCTGACTGATGAGCCGACACAGGCCCGGAACCTGCCTTCAATGGTCTTCAAATGCAGGGCGTTCCTTGCCGCTCCCACTCAAGGGAACTGAGCCATTAGGATTTTGGATGAGACTGACCAGTGTTTGTGTTTGAGGGACACATCCGAGCCACACACTGGATCATGGTCGTGAGCTCCGTCAATAATGTGCCCAAATGGAGGTCATTGATTCGGGAATAACAGAACTTCTGAAGATCCCTAGATCAGTGATTTTCAACCACTGTGCCGTGGCACACTAGTGTGCCGTGAGAGATTGTCAGGTGTGCCGTGAGAAATTATCCAATATCCTTTTTTTTTAAATTAACATTTATTAATAGTTTTATGCAAATATTATGTCATTGTCCAGTGTCCGTGCTGTAGTAAATATACTATACAGAGTGTCATTTTGTAAAATTTTTGGTTATTGGTGTGCCACAAATTTTTCCAATGTAAAAAATGTGCCGTGGCTCAAAAAAGGTTGAAAAACACTGCCCTAGATGATTATTTTTATACATAATAATCAAAAATACATCCCCATTGTCAATGGATACAATTTTTCGGGTAAATTCACCAACCAGAACAGACTGGGCCTGGTTCTAATACAACCACTATTTTAATCGCAGAATGCCTGTTTTGGACACTGTTTATGGTGGGAAAATAGCTCCAGAACCATCCTGGATCATTATTTTTACACATAATAGTGAAAATACATCCATCTACACATTCAAGACTAATTATGGGTAGAAGCACCAACCAGAACCGACTGGGCCTGGTTCTAATACGACCTCTTTTTTAATCGCAAAATGCCTGTTTTGGACAATGTTTATGGTGGGAAACATTATTTTTATAGAAAATAGTTAAACTACATCCACCCACTCAATCAACACAAATTCTGGGTAAATACACCAACCAGAACCGATTGGGCCTTTTTCTAATACAACCACTATTTTTATCGCAAAATGTTTTGGACACTATTGACGGTGGGAAATATTCCCAGAACATCCCTGCATTTTTAATTTTACACATAATAGTGAAAATGCATCCATCCACACAATTGACACTAAATCTGGGTAAAAGCGGCAACCAGAACCGACTGGGCCCGGTTCTAATTCAACCACCGTGCAAAATAAAGATCCATTGGAGGTTTTTGATTCTTGTGTAAAAAAAGCCCCAAAACATCCCTGCATGTTTATTTTTAAACAGAATAGTAAAATATACATCCCCATCATCTTTGGACACAAGTTTCGGATATAAAAAGCAACCAGAACCGAGACTACCCAGTTATAATGCAACTATCCATCGTTCCTGCCTGCCTAAAATCTGCCACCATCATTCCTGTCCCCAAAAAGGCCAACCATCGGCAGCTTGAACGATTACAGGCCTGTTGCTCTCACGCCTGTGATCATGAAGTGCTTTGAAAAGTTGGTGGCCCGACACATCAGAAGGACAATCCCCCCCCTCAGTTGACCCTCACCAGTTTGCTTATAGAGAAAACAGGTCCACTGAGGATGCTATCGCTGTGGCTCTTCACACAGCACTGAGCCACCTGGAGCACCGGGGGAACTATGTGACGATGCTTTTCATAGACTATAGCTCAGCCTTTAACACCATCAAGCCGGACATCCTGAAGGAGAAACTCTACCACGTTGGACTATCCTCTTCAATCTGCTGCTGGGTAAAGAACTTCTTGACTGGTCGACCACAAACTGTCAGAATGGGTCCACACCTCTCTTCCGCCATTACACTGAACACTGGCTCACCACAAGGCTGTGTACTGAGTCCTGTCCTGTACTCCTTGTACACATACGACTGCACACCAGCCCACCAGTCAAACTCTATCATCAAATTTGCCGATGACACCACTGTGATCGGACTCATCTCAGGCGGGGATGAGTCAGCTTACAGAGACGAGGTCGACAAACTGTCGTCTTGGTGCTCGGCGAACAATCTTACACTAAATACCGCAAAGACTAAAGAAATAATCCTGGACTTTTGCAAGCGCAGCACAGATCTGGCCCCACTCATTAACGGAGTATGTGTAGAGAGGGTCCAATCCTTCAAATTTCTGGGAGTCCACGTCACGGATAGGCTCTCCTGGTCCACAAACACCACAGTGTTAGTAAAGAAGGCCCAGAAACGACTCTACTTTCTCAGGGTACTGAGAAGGGACAAATTGGACACCAAGCTTCTGGCAACCTTCTACAGAGCCACTGTGGAGAGCATCCTGACTTACGGCATTACAGTGTGGTATACCGGAAGCACTGCAGCAGACAAAAAAGCCATACAGAGGGTGATAAACACTGCCCAGAAGATCGTCGGCTGCTCTCTGCCATCACTAGAAGACATTGCCAACCCCCGATACCTTAGAAGAGCCGGGTCCATTGTTGGAGACCCATACCACCCTGGACACGGCCTGTTCCAGTTGCTTCCATCTGGCAGACGCTACAGGTCCTACAAAGCACGGACAAACAGGCTCAAGGACAGCTTTTTCCCAATAGCCATCAGGTCTCTGAACCTGCAGCAACACGTGACGTGACGACTACACATATCCCTAATATGAAATTAAGTCAAGTCGAAATGAAGTAACAGGAAGGTCGTTTGGTGCAGATCTGCCTTCCAAAGGCTGACTGAGGGAGGGTAAGTATAAAGACTGAAAGGTAAGTGATCCACCTTATTCTTGTTGGCATCGGTGAGGCAACTTGCAGTCGCCGCAAAATGGCGCTCAAGGCGGAGAGCTAACAAGTATGAATATGTCATAAATAAATGTCATAAATGTGTCTGGCCTGGGAAGACGAACTTGTGGAGAAGCACTATACAATTTCGTCATACGCTGCTGAGGGTATGATGACTACTAGGCTTTTTGTCAAGTCAATGATGACGACAATGCCTATGTCTGATTTTCATTTTTTCATTTTTTCAACTACTATTTTTTATCGCAAAATGCATGTTTTGGAGACTATTTATGGTGGTAAATACCCCTAGAACCATCCTGGATCTTTATTTTTAGACAGAATAGTGAAAATACATCCACCTACACAATCAACACTAACTCTGGGTAAAAGCACCAACCAGAACCGACTGGGCTTGGTTCTACTACAACCAACATGCAAAATAAAGTGCCCAAATGGAGGTCATTTATTCGGGCATAGAAGAACTTCTGAACATCCCTAGATGATAATTTTTATACAGAATAGTCAAAAATACAACCCCATTCCTATTGGACACACGTTACGGGTGTATACACAAACCAGAACCGACTGGGCCTGGTTCTAATACAACCACTATTTTTGTCGCAAAATGCATGTTTTTGACACTATTTCTGGTGGGAAATAGTCTCAGAACATCCCTGGGTCTTTATTCTTACAGAGAATAGTGAAAATACATCCACCCACACAATCGACACTAATTGTGGGTAAAGCACCAACCAGAACCGACTGGGCCTGGTTCTAAACAACCACTTGTAAATAAAGTGCCCAAATTGAGGTCATTGATTAGGGCATAACAGAACTTCTGAACATCCCTAGAATATTATTTTTATAAAGAATATTTAAAAATACATCCCCATAATCATTGGACACAATTTCTGGGTAAAAACACGATTCAGAACCGACTGGGCGTGGTTCTAATACAACCACTACTTTAACCGCAAAATGCCTGTTTTGGACACTGTTTGTGGTGGGAAATAGCTCCAGAATCATCCTGGATCATTATTGTTATACAAAATAGTGAAAATACATCTACTCACACAATAAACACAAATTCTGGGTAAAAGCACCAACCAAAACCTACTGGGCCTGTTTCTAAACCACCACTTGTAAATAAAGTGACCAAATAAAAGTAATTCATTCGGGCATAACAGAACTTCTGAACATCGCTAGATGATTACTTCTTTACAGAATAGTCAAGTATACATCCCCATCATAATTGGACACAAGTTTCGTATACAAACACCCACCAGAACCGACTGGACCGTTATAATGCAGCCACTATTTTGTATCGCAAAATGCATGTTTTGGATACTATTTATGGTCGGAAATAGCCCCGGAACTGTCCTGGATCTTTATTTTTAGACAGAATAGTGAAAATACATCTACCCACACAATGGATTCTATATCTGGGTAAAAGCACCAACCAGAACCGACTGGGCCTGGTTCTTAAAAACCACCACTTGTAAATAAAGTGCCCAAATTGAGGTCATTTAATCGGGCATAACAGAACTTCTGAACATCCCTAGATGATTATTTTTATACAGAATAATCAAAAATACATCCTTATCATCATTGGACACAATTTCTGGGTAAAAACACCAACCAGAATCGCCTGGGCCTTGTTCTAATACAACCACTATTTTAATTGCAAAATGCCTGTTTTGGACACTTTTTATGGTGGTAAATAGCTCCAAAATCACCTAGAATGATGCAAATGAAAGACTTACATGGATAGGACGATTTTACACTATATACACAGGAACTATGTGTCTCTGACAGTGCGTTGGCAGCAGGGGAACGTTTCAGTTTTTATTGCCTTAATGTGCTTTTCATGGACTGATAATCACGTTTTGGCCAAGTATGATAGATTTCATTGTAACTTAATTTCTATCACTTTGAACAATGCCGAATAAAAAACTTACTTGAAATGGACGATTTTACACTATATACACAGTAACTGTGTCTCTGACAGTTTGTTTGGCAGCAGGGCAACTTTTCAGTTTTTATTGCCTTAATGTACTTTTCATACCCTGAAAATCACGTTTTGGCCAAGTATGATTGTTTTCATTGTAACTTAATTTTTAGCAATGAGAATAATATGGTGGCTCTGCGAATGGCAAGTGTATATGATCATCCCCACCAATACAACTGGGCTCTGTGTCCCTACATCTGCATCCGACCACACGTACGTTCTAAGAGCAGACTCGATTCCAACTGTCGACGCCAACCCACATCTACCCACAAGGCGTCAACGACGGAGCTTTGATTTCTTCCCCCATGATTCAGTTTGGGGCTCGGATGTCCCCCTCTAATACAAACACTGGTCAGTCTCCTCCAAAATCATGATGGCGGTGTTCCCCAGGGTAGGAACAGCGAAGAACACCCTACGTCTGGAAAACATTGACTACAGATTCCAGGCCCGACACTAATCAATTACTTGTTGCCCTGCAAATGATTGAAACATATGTGTCCAAAGTCTTAGGGACAACTGTCAGTTTTGGCTGTAGTTAAGACACACTCACAGGTCATTCGACTAGAGTTGCAGTAACATCGCAGTGAACAGGACCCCACTGTAGGAACTCTCACTGTCCACTTTGCAGTCTGGTAATACATATTTTCTATTTAAATTTATCTCACTCTTTCTTAGCCTGCTCCTGAAGTTGTATTTTCAGACCTAACAAACATTTTAGTTTTTTTGCCCTAATGTGCGTTTCATGCGCTGAAAATCACGTTTTGGCCAAGTATCATAGTTTTCACTATAACTTAACCTAACCCTAACCCTAACCCTAACCCTTACCATAACCCTAACCCTAACCCTAACCCTAACCCTAACCCTAACCCTAACCCTAACCCTCCCTAACCCAAACCCTAACCCTAACCCTAACCCTAACCCAAACCCTAACCCTAACCCTAACCCTAACCCTAACTTCCATCACTTAGAATGATATCAAATGAAAAACCGACTTAATTTGGACGATTATACACTATATACACAGTAACTATGTGTCACTGACAGTTTGTTTCGCTGCGGGGGAACATTTCAGTTTTTATTGCCTTAACGTGCGTTTCATGCGCTGAAAATCACGTTTTGGCCAAGTATCATAGTTTTCACTATAACTTAATTTATATCACTTAGAATGATGCTAAATGCAAAACTTACTTGAATTGGACGATTTTACACTATATACACAGTAACTATTTGTCTGTGACAGTTTGTTTCGCAGCAGGGGAACATTTCAGTTTTTATTGCCTTAACGTGCGTTTCATGCGCTGAAAATCACGTTTTGGCCAAGTATCATAGTTTTCACTATAACTTAATTTCTATCACTTAGAATGATGCTAAATGAAAAACTTACTTGAATTGGACGATAATACACTACATACACAGTAACTATGTGTCTCTGACAGTTTGTTTCGCAGCAGGGGAACATTTCAGTTTTTATTGCCCAAATGTGCGTTTCATGCGCTGAAAATCACGTTTTGGCCAAGTATCATAGTTTAACTATAACTTAATTTCCATCACTTAGAATGATGCTAAATGCAAAACTTACTTGAATTGGACGATTTTATACTATATACACAGTAACTATGTGTCTCTGACAGTTTGTTTCGCAGCAGGGGAACATTTCAGTTTTTATTGCCTTAACGTGCGTTTCATGCGCCGAAAATCACGTTTTGGCCAAAAATCATAGTTTTCACTATAACTTAATTTCTATCACTCAGAATGATGCCAAATGAAAAACCTACTTGAATTGGACGATTATACACTATATACACAGTAACTATGTGTCTCTGACAATTTGTTTGGAAGCAGGGGAACATTTCAGTTTTTATTGCTTTAATGTGCATTTCATGCGCTGAAAATCATGTTTTGGCCAAGTATCATAGTTTTCATTATAACTTAATATCTAGCCATTAGAATGATGCCAAATTAAAAACTTATTAAATTATAAAATTTGATGATATTACACTATGTATAGAGAGACATTTGTGTCTCTGACAGTTTTACACAGTTTTACAAGTTATGACTCCAGACTCTTAATTTACAATTCTGCCTTTATGGATACATTGCATCACCACCCACTGAGTGGATCACTTACCTCTCACTGTCTTTCACTTACCTTCATTCAGCATGTAGGTGTCAGATCACCTTGTACCTAATGTCTATTCATATTACCTCACCCGAAGTTATTACACAGAAGAGATTGTGTTGTGTTACCCCAAGTTTAGAGTCCCAACGGATGTGGGAAACTTACAGTGTCTGTCTGCCAGAGAGCAGCAGCTGGAACCGATTGTGACCAGGGTGGCATGGGTCCCTGATCATGTCCCTGGCTCTGCTGAGGTAACAAGGGCTGGCAATGTCTTCCAGTGAGGGCAGAGTAGCCGACGATCTTCTGCGTAGTGGTGATACCTTTCTAAATAGCCTTTTTGTCTGCTGCCGTTCTTTCCGCGTACCACCAAATGTGCTTTTTATGCGCTGATTAGCACATTTTGGTCGAATATGAAAGTTTCCAAGTGTGCACTTGACCCTGGATGACCTGGAGAGTGACAGTTACTCCTGAAGTTGAACCTTTTTTTCATCCCACAATTCAAGGAAACAATTGCAAACCCTGTTAGCCAGCCTTTCTTATATTTCGCGAGGCGAACAAACAATTGAAAGGCCAACTAGTTAGTCTTTCTTACATTCTACGATCTTTTAATTCAATTGTAAAACCAGTTTGGCTAGTCTACCTTGCATTCTATGATCTTATCAAACAAAGGTAAAACCAGTATGATCACATGGTGCGACAAGAATAAACAATTATTCAGCCAGTTAGCCAGTCCATCCCACAATTCCCTCCTTTTGTGTCTGTGAAAATATCGAAATATTGAAATGGCTGTTTCCATGAGCCAGAAAAGAACCAGTCAAGCCATCCTCGTTGTGGAACCGAATCTCCGGTCACAGCTCTCTGCATGTTCCTAATAGCCTGCAGGGCATCATGGACCGAGCAGGACATGCCGGCAGGGATGAAAGGGCAGCACGAGTCTCCCACCATGGCACACACAGCCCCGCTGGGTGGCCACTCCGTCAAGAGCAGGGCAGCCCTGGAAAATCACCTGGGCCATGGCGGCTACCCAGCCTGACTGATGCGCCGACACAGGCCCGGAACCTGCCTTCAATGGTCTTCAAATGCAGGGCGCTCCTTCCCGCTCCCACTCAAGGGAACTGAGCCATTACGATTTTGGATGAGACTGATCAGTATTTGTGTTTGAGGGACACATCCGAGCAACACACTGGATCATGGTCGTGAGCTCCGTCAATAATGTGCCCAAATGGAGGTCATTGATTCGGGAATAACAGAACTTCTGAAGATCCCTAGATGATTATTTTTATACATAATAATCAAAAATACATCCCCATCGTCAATGGATACAATTTTTTGGGTAAATTCACTAACCAGAACAGACTGGGCCTGGTTCTAATACAACCACTATTTTAATCCCAGAATGCCTGTTTTGGACACTGTTTATGGTGGGAAAATAGCTCCAGAACCAACCTGGATCATTATTTTTACACAGAATAGTGAAAATACATCCATCTACACATTCAACACTAATTATGGGTAGAAGCACCAACCAGAACCGACTGGGCCCGGTTCTAATACGACCACTATTTTAATCGCAAAATGCCTGTTTTGGACAATGTTTATGGTGGGAAACATTATTTTTAGAGAAAATAGTGAAACTACATCCACCTACTTAACCAACACAAATTCTGGGTAAATACACCAACCAGAACCGATTGGGCCTTGTTCTAATACAACCACTATTTTTATCGCAAAATGTTTTGGACACTATTGACGGTGGGAAATATTCCCAAAACATCCCTGCATCTTTAATTTTACTCATAATAGTGAAAATGCATCCATCCACACAATTGACACTAAATCTGGGTAAAAGCGGCAACCAGAACCGACTGGGCCCGGTTCTAATACGACCACTATTTTAATCGCAAAATGCCTGTTTTGGACAATGTTTATGGTGGGAAACATTATTTTTATAGAAAATAGTGAAACTACATCCACCTACTCAACCAACACAAATTCTGGGTCAATACACCAACCAGAACCGATTGGGCCTTGTTCTAATACAACCACTATATTTATCGCAAAATGTTTTGGACACTATTGACGATGGGAAATCTTCCCAAAACATCCCTGCATCTTTAATTTTACACATAATAGTGAAAATGCATCCATCCACACAATGGATACTAAATCTGGGTAAAAGCGGCAACCAGAACCGACTGGTCCCGGTTCTAATTCAACAACCATGCAAAATTAAGATCCATTGGAGGTTTTTTATTCTTGTATAAAAAAAGCCCCAAAACATCCCTGCATGATTATTTTTAAACAGAATAGTAAAATATACATCCCAATCATCTTTGGACACAAAATTCAGATATAAACAGCAACCAGACCCGACTGGACCCAGTTATAATGCAACTACTATTTTTTATCGCAAAATGCATGTTTTGGAGAAAATTTATGCTGGGAAATAGCCCTAGAACCATCCTGGATCTTTAATTTTAGACAGAATTGTGAAAATACATCCACCTACACAATCAACACTAACTCTGGGTAAAAGCACCAACCAGAACCGACTGGGCTTGGTTCTAATACAACCACCATGCAAAATAAAGTGCCCAAATGGAGGTCATTTATTCGGGCATAAAATAACTTCTGAACATCCCTAGATGACGATTTTTATACAGAATAGTGAAAAATACAACCCCATTCCCATCGGACACAATTTACGGGTGTATACACAAACCAGAACCGACTGGGCCTGGTTCTAATACAACCACTATGCAAAATAAAGTGCCCAAAGGGAGGTCATTGATTAGGGCACAAAAGAACTTCTGAAAATCCCTAGATGATTATTTTTATAGAAAATTGTCAAAAATACATCCCCATTATCATTTGACACAAGTTCCGGCTACATACATCAACCAGAACCGACTGGGCCTGGTTCTAATAGGACCACTATTTTAATCGCAAAGTGCCTGTTATGGACACTATTGACGGTGGGAAATATTCCCTGAACATCCCTGCATCTTTAATTTCACACAGAATAGTGAAAATGCATCCATCAAATCAAATGACCCAAAATTCTTGGTAAAAGCACCAACCAGAACCGAGTGGGCCCGGTTCTAATTCAACCACCATGCAAAATAACGATCCATAATGGAGGTTTTTGATTCTTGTATAAAAAAAGCCACAAAACATCCCTGCATGATTATGTTTAAACAGAATAGTAAACTATACATCCCCATCATCTTTGGACACAAGTTTCGGATATAAACAGCAACCAGAACCGAGACGACCCAGTTATAATGCAACTACTATTTTTTTATCACGAAATGCATGTTTTGGAGACTATTTATGGTGGCAAATACCCCTAGAACCATCCTGGATCTTTATTTTTAGACAGAATAGTGAAAATACATCCACCTACACAATCAACACTAACTCTGGGTAAAAGCACCAACCAGAACCGACTGGGCTTGGTTCTACTACAACCACGATGCAAAATAAAGTGCTCAAATGGAGGTCATTTATTCGGGCATAGAAGACCTTCTGAACATCCCTAGATGATAATTTTTTATACAGAATAGTCAAAAATACAACCCCATTCCTATTGGACACACGTTACAGGTGTATAAACACACCAGAACCGACTGGGCCTGGTTCTAATACAACCACTATTTTTGTCGCAAAATGCATGTTTTTGACACTATTTATGGTGGGAAATAGTCTCAGAACATCCCTGGATCTTTATTCTTAAAGAGAATAGTGAAATCACATCCACCCACACAATCAACACTAATTGTGGGTAAAGCACCAACCAGAACCGACTGGGCCTGGTTCTAAACAACCACTTGTAAATAAAGTGCCCAAATTGAGGTCATTTATTCGGGCATAACAGAACTTCTGAACATCCCTAGAATATTATTTTTATAAAGAATAATCAAAAATACATCCCCATCATCATTGGACACAATTTCTGGGTAAAAACACGAACCAGAACCGACTGGTCCTGGTTCTAATACAACCACTACTTTAACCGCAAAATGCCTGTTTTGGACACTGTTTGTGGTAGGAAATAGCTCCAGAACCATCCTGGATCATTATTGTTATACAAAATAGTGAAAATACATCCACTCACACAATAAACACAAATTCTGGGTAAAAGCACCAAACAAAACCGACTGGGCCTGTTTCTAAACCACCACTTGTAAATAAAGTGACCAAATGAAAGAAATTTATTCGGGCATAACAGAACTTCCGAACATCGCTAGATGATTATTTCTATACAGAATAGTCAAGTATACATCCCCATCATAATTGCACACAAGTTCCGTATACAAACACCCACCAGAACCGACTGGACCCTGTTATAATGCAACCACTATTTTGTATCACAAAATGCATGTTTTGGACACTATTTATGGTGGGAAATAGCCCCAGAACTGTCCTGGATCTTTATTTTTAGACAGAATAGTGAAAATACATCTACCCACACAATGGATAAAGCACCAACCAGAACCAACTGGGCCTGGTTCTTAAAAACCACCACTTGTAAATAAAGTGCCCAAATTGAGGTCATTGATTTGGGCATAACAGAACTTCTGAACATCCCTAGATGATTATTTTTATACAGAATAATCAAAAATACATCCTTATCATCATTGGACACAATTTCTGGGTAAAAACACCAACCAGAACCGCCTGGGACTGGTTCTATTACAACCACTATTTTAATCGCAAAATGCCTGCTTTGGACACTGTTTATGGTGGGAAATAGCTCCAGAATCACCTGGAATGATGCCAATGAATGACTTACTTGAATTGGACGATTTTACACTATATACACAGGAACTATGTGTCTCTGACAGTGTGTTTGGCAGCAGGGGAACGTTTCAGTTTTTATTGCCTTAATGTGCTTTTCATGGCCTGATAATCACGTTTTGGCCAAGTATGATAGTTTTCATTGTAACTTAATTTCTATCACTTTGAACGATGCCAAATAAAAAACTTACTTGAATTGGACGATTTTTCACAACATAACAGTAACTGTGTCTCTGACAGTTTGTTTGGCAGCAGGGGAACTTTTCAGTTTTTATTGCCTTAATGTACTTTTCATGCCCTGAAAATCACGTTTTGGCCAAGTATGATTGTTTTCATTATAACTTAATTTCTAGCTTGAGAATGATGCCAAATGGATAACTTACTTGAATTGGACGATTTTTCACCTTATACACAGTAACTATGTGTCTCTGACAGTTTGTTTGGCAGCAGGGGAACATGTGAGATTAGACAAAGTATCTTTGCAAATGCTTGTTCAAATTGTATAAGTTTTTGTGAGTATAACAGCATCATAGTCATCCTTATGGCTGACATGTCAGCATAAACACCCAAGTGTCTGACTGAATAAACAATCTTAGTCTTGTGATTGGGGTGAAATGTCAGCACAAATACTCAACTGTCCGACACTGATCAATTACTTTTTGCCCTGCAAATGACTGAAATGTATCTGTCCAAAGTCCTAGTGACAACTGTCAGTTTTTCATGTATTTGAGACACACACACTGGTCATTCGACTAGAGTTGCAGGAACATCGCGTTGAACAGGACCCTACTGTAGGAACTCTCACTGTCCACTTTGCAGTCTGGTAATAAACCAATTGGTCCGCGACCAATGAAAGTAGAACAATAATTAGCAAGGGCTTTATAGTCTTGGTCTGTTAATAGAGTCAGGGACTTAACTAAGACAAAGTCAGGGACTTTTGGTCTTTGTGTGTTCAGAGATATTGGGTTAATCACAAAGTAGAGATCAATTTCGGGTAATTTAGAAAATAATTGTTGTTTAAACTATTAAGTCGGTGATTAATATGGGTCAGAAAGCAACAAAAGGGATGGGTTTATTGTCAGATTGCAAAATGAAAATCGGAGAGTTACCGGGACGAGATATCATGGTCCAGCTTGGGCTAAGCCTAGTGGCCACCCAAAATGGCCTCCGACCCAGGGAATTACAGACCCAAAATATCTTCCACACCACCACATCTAACAGCTTCTACTCTCTCGACATTGTCGGGAATGATTCTGCCAAGGTAGCTGAAAGTCTAAGAGAACAGTCTGAAGATATCTGCCCAGCAGCACCAGGACAGGAACAACAAACATGGCCATTACATGTCACCCTGAAGTTCATGGGAGACCGGACGACAAGTGGTTAAACCAATTCTCACAGTTGCCCACTCAACGAATCATAATTAACCACGTATATGCAACTGACCTAATGGACAACCCATTGCCCCCCGGACACATTGCCTATGGGGATGGATCATCATCAAAAACCCTGGATGGAGAAAAACACAACGTATATGCCGTGGTGACTCAAAAAGACAACCTCAAAACAGGACGACTCCCCGGCGACTGGTCTGCACAAGCCGCAGAAATAGTGGCACTGACAGAGGCATGTAGACTATTCCTAGAACAAGACGTGACGGTGGAAAGACACAGCCCAATCCCTGCTGAATTCCTAAGAGAAATGCAAAATCATGCCCCAGAAAAAGAGAAACTGCAATGGGAAACAGAAGGAGCCACTCAGTACAAGAACGGACTCTATGCAGTAGAAAACAAGCCATGCGTCCCACGATCATTGTTTGAAGTAATTGCCAAATTGAGCCATGGGAGGAGCCATGTCTCAACAGAAGGGATGATCAGTACAGTACAACAAACAATGCATGTTCCCAGAGGTCTCCAAACTTACTTCAAAAATATCTTCCACACCACCACATCTAACAGCTTCTACTCTCTCGACATTGTCGGGAATGATTCTGCCAAGGTAGCTGAAAGTCTAAGAGAACAGTCTGAAGATATCTGCCCAGCAGCACCAGGACAGGAACAACAAACATGGCCATTACATGTCACCCTGAAGTTCATGGGAGACCGGACGACAAGTAGTTAAACCAATTCTCACAGTTGCCCACTGTTAGACTATAAATATTTTACCTGACTCCAATTCCTTAACTCTGTAGTCTCCAGTCTAACAATGGAGCGTGTTCAGCATCGGAGGAGACAAACCAGGGTTGAGCGAGGTTATCCACAGATGATTTATTCCATTCAAATTGATTCATACAGAGCTCCGGGTCTCCCTCCCATAGAATAAGCCCGCTGAGTGTTGATGTCCCAAAGCGGAGGATGGAAAAGACATTGTCCAAACCCGCGTTTGCCCAGTGATAGTCCAACAAAAATGCATATTCATTCGCTGATTAATAATGAGATGTGGGCTGGTCCAGGGCTGCTGTGAGGGGGGGTTTCTCTGGGCTCCACATCTTCCAGCCTTGAATCCACATCATCCAGACCTCTGTCTCCGCTGGTCCTATAAAGTCCCGACCCTCCGCCCTGCTCTTTGTTCCTCTGCCCTTTGAAGTCCTCCATCTGGTCTCTTATCAGTGTGGATCCCACCTTGAAATAAGAATCTCAGGAAGAGCCTTTTGTTAACATTATAGTTGAGGAGTCTCAGACCCATCCTTCTGTTCATATTGTATTTGAGTTGGGAACCAGTGGCGACTCTAAAACAAGACCGCCACAACAAAAGGAATGAGTAAAATGTGATATCAAAATGAAACAGCTATACTAAAAAGAATGAGTAAAATATGATATCAAAATGAAACAGCTATACTAAAAAGAATGAGTAAAATATGATATCAAAATGAAACAGCTATACTAAAAAGAATGAGTAAAATATGTCATATTCTTCACCACTCATCGAATCATAATTAACCACGTATATGCAACTGACCTAATGGACAACCCATTGCCCCCGGACACATTGCCTATGGGGATGGATCATCATCAAAAACCCTGGATGGAGAAAAACACAACGTATATGCCGTGGTGACTCAAAAAGACAACCTCAAGACAGGATGACTCCCCGGCGACTGGTCTGCACAAGCCGCAGAAAAAGTGGCACTGACAGAGGCATGTAGACTATTCCTAGAACAAGACGTGACGGTGGAAAGACACAGCCCAATCCCTGCTGAATTCCTAAGAGAAATGCAAAATCATTCCCCTGAAAAAGAGAAACTGCAATGGGAAACAGAAGGAGCCACTCAACACAAGAACGGACTCTATGCAGTAGAAAACAAGCCATGCGTGACATGATCATTGTTTGAAGTAATTGCCAAATTGAGCCATGGGAGGAGCCATGTCTCAACAGGAGGGATGATCAGTACAGTACAACAAACAATGCATGTTCCCAGAGGTCTCCAAACTTACTTAAATTTTTTTGGCAATAAACTGTCTGAACTGCTGTAGACACAACTCTCAAGGCAACGAACGACCCAAGCATGGAACAAAGCAAACAGGAACATATCCCTTCGAGCTTCTGAACATGGATTTCATCAAACTGAACCAAAGTGCTGGACTCGTCGAACAAACCATTAGAACAGTAAAACTCAGACTCAGAAAAACCATGGAAGACACAGGAAAACCATGGCAAGAATGCCTGAGCCTGGTAGAAACGTACATGAGAATCATTCCAACAGCACAGGGATACACACCATTTGAGGCAGTGAACGACAGACCCTTCCACTTAACAATGTGGGAAAAAGATCTGGTGGTCGAAGAGAAAGGAGAAACAGATTCCCTCACTAAGTGGTTATGCAAAATGTTCCAAGAAATAACTGTGATGAATGGAAAATAATCTGCCGACATCTTCTCTGTCTCCCACAGAGGAGGTCCTGTCCCCAGGAGACCTGGTACTGGTCAAGGAGATGAAAAGAAAGTGCTGGTCTTCTCCACGTTGGGACGCACCTCACCGTGTGATTTTGGCCACACCCATCGCCGTCGAAATCGAAGGAAGAGACACCTGGATACATCAGTCCCACAGTAAACAAAGTACAAGAATGAAGTGGCTACTCATCAACATCACCGCTCTGTGTTCAACCACATGGGGGGAATGTATCAGAACCTTGGTACACTCCCACTAGAGGAGAATGCCCACTAGCTGGTTCAGGAAACGATCAGGGGCCCCCAGATCTGCATACCATTAACCAAGACAACAATCGTCGTTCAAGTCCCTTTGCTCAGCCTACAGCTTACTCACTTGGGATTACACAGGACTGACTCCAGTTATTTCTATTGGTACCTACAAGCTCCCAGAGTCTGAGTGGTCTGGCCAGACACCTGGGACCAGGTCCTCCTCCATACAGGCTACAAGACCATCACATGACCCCTTTCCAAAGAAGCTACCACCAAGACCGCTAACTTCACCAAGTTAGCCACCACCATCAAAGATGGTAAACATACGCTGGAGCTCACGACCAATATCCAACAGAAAGGCTGCATCAACCTATGCCTCTGACCGGACCGACCAGGAAAAGGCCCCCTCTTTTACTATGACCATCCGCACTACTAGTCCAGCCAAAGGTCCCCAAAGTGATTTGTGTGAACCCCTTCGTAAAACCATCCGCCACACGCCTACTCAAAATCCGTCCGGCAGGAACACCTAAGCCTGAGGAGATACACCTAATTCTCGCCCATGTCCAAACACACGAAGAAAACGACTACAACCCGATGATGAGGAACAGTTGATACAGATACACCGCACTCACAGCCCGCGCCACAACCAATGAGCCTAGTGGCCACCCAAAATGGCCTCCGACCCAGGGAATTACAGACCAAAAATATCTTCCACACCACCACATCTAACAGCTTCTACTCTCTCGACATTGTCGGGAATGATTCTGCCAAGGTAGCTGAAAGTCTAAGAGAACAGTCTGAAGATATCTGCCCAGCAGCACCAGGACAGGAACAACAAACATGGCCATTACATGTCACCCTGAAGTTCATGGGAGACCGGACGACAAGTAGTTAAACCAATTCTCACAGTTGCCCACTGTTAGACTATAAATATTTTACCTGACTCCAATTCCTTAACTCTGTAGTCTCCAGTCTAACAATGGAGCGTGTTCAGCATCGGAGGAGACAAACCAGGGTTGAGCGAGGTTATCCACAGATGATTTATTCCATTCAAATTGATTCATACAGAGCTCCGGGTCTCCCTCCCATAGAATAAGCCCGCTGAGTGTTGATGTCCCAAAGCGGAGGATGGAAAAGACATTGTCCAAACCCGCGTTTGCCCAGTGATAGTCCAACAAAAATGCATATTCATTCGCTGATTAATAATGAGATGTGGGCTGGTCCAGGGCTGCTGTGAGGGGGGGTTTCTCTGGGCTCCACATCTTCCAGCCTTGAATCCACATCATCCAGACCTCTGTCTCCGCTGGTCCTATAAAGTCCCGACCCTCCGCCCTGCTCTTTGTTCCTCTGCCCTTTGAAGTCCTCCATCTGGTCTCTTATCAGTGTGGATCCCACCTTGAAATAAGAATCTCAGGAAGAGCCTTTTGTTAACATTATAGTTGAGGAGTCTCAGACCCATCCTTCTGTTCATATTGTATTTGAGTTGGGAACCAGTGGCGACTCTAAAACAAGACCGCCACAACAAAAGGAATGAGTAAAATGTGATATCAAAATGAAACAGCTATACTAAAAAGAATGAGTAAAATATGATATCAAAATGAAACAGCTATACTAAAAAGAATGAGTAAAATATGATATCAAAATGAAACAGCTATACTAAAAAGAATGAGTAAAATATGTCATATTCTTCACCACTCATCGAATCATAATTAACCACGTATATGCAACTGACCTAATGACAACCCATTGCCCCCGGACACATTGCCTATGGGGATGGATCATCATCAAAAACCCTGGATGGAGAAAAACACAACGTATATGCCGTGGTGACTCAAAAAGACAACCTCAAGACAGGATGACTCCCCGGCGACTGGTCTGCACAAGCCGCAGAAAAAGTGGCACTGACAGAGGCATGTAGACTATTCCTAGAACAAGACGTGACGGTGGAAAGACACAGCCCAATCCCTGCTGAATTCCTAAGAGAAATGCAAAATCATTCCCCAGAAAAAGAGAAACTGCAATGGGAAACAGAAGGAGCCACTCAACACAAGAACGGACTCTATGCAGTAGAAAACAAGCCATGCGTGACATGATCATTGTTTGAAGTAATTGCCAAATTGAGCCATGGGAGGAGCCATGTCTCAACAGGAGGGATGATCAGTACAGTACAACAAACAATGCATGTTCCCAGAGGTCTCCAAACTTACTTAAATTTTTTTGGCAATAAACTGTCTGAACTGCTGTAGACACAACTCTCAAGGCAACGAACGACCCAAGCATGGAACAAAGCAAACAGGAACATATCCCTTCGAGCTTCTGAACATGGATTTCATCAAACTGAACCAAAGTGCTGGACTCGTCGAACAAACCATTAGAACAGTAAAACTCAGACTCAGAAAAACCATGGAAGACACAGGAAAACCATGGCAAGAATGCCTGAGCCTGGTAGAAACGTACATGAGAATCATTCCAACAGCACAGGGATACACACCATTTGAGGCAGTGAACGACAGACCCTTCCACTTAACAATGTGGGAAAAAGATCTGGTGGTCGAAGAGAAAGGAGAAACAGATTCCCTCACTAAGTGGTTATGCAAAATGTTCCAAGAAATAACTGTGATGAATGGAAAATAATCTGCCGACATCTTCTCTGTCTCCCACAGAGGAGGTCCTGTCCCCAGGAGACCTGGTACTGGTCAAGGAGATGAAAAGAAAGTGCTGGTCTTCTCCACGTTGGGACGCACCTCACCGTGTGATTTTGGCCACACCCATCGCCGTCGAAATCGAAGGAAGAGACACCTGGATACATCAGTCCCACAGTAAACAAAGTACAAGAATGAAGTGGCTACTCATCAACATCACCGCTCTGTGTTCAACCACATGGGGGGAATGTATCAGAACCTTGGTACACTCCCACTAGAGGAGAATGCCCACTAGCTGGTTCAGGAAACGATCAGGGGCCCCCAGATCTGCATACCATTAACCAAGACAACAATCGTCGTTCAAGTCCCTTTGCTCAGCCTACAGCTTACTCACTTGGGATTACACAGGACTGACTCCAGTTATTTCTATTGGTACCTACAAGCTCCCAGAGTCTGAGTGGTCTGGCCAGACACCTGGGACCAGGTCCTCCTCCATACAGGCTACTTGTTATGTCGTTCCCTCATGCCTACTGCCGTAGCCCAACCACAGCTATGGGCCAACCGACAGAACGAAGAACTCGCCAACCTCACCTAAAACTGTATCCTGGGTAATCTGAGAGAATCCTTCCAGCAAAGCTTGACCGCCTACATACCATGGTCGCAGTACCATTAGCAGCTACAGTCAATACCGCAACATATGTCCAGTGGAACAACCGAACAGACTGTTATCCATCCTGTTTCAACTTCAGCGGACCTGATCCGAAGACCTCTTTAGACCAAGTTCACGTCACCAGGTGCGCCGAGATCCGACACATTCCTTCCCAATCATGGACAGTACTGGACCAAATATGGTGGCTCTGGGAATGGCAAGTGTATATGATCATCCCCGCCAATACAACTGGGCTCTGTGTCCCTACATCTGCATCCGACCACACGTACGTTCTAACAGCAGACTCGATTCCAACTGTCGACGCCAACCCACATCTACCCACCAGGCGTCAATGACGGAGCTTTGATTTCTTCCCCCATGATTCAGTGTGGGGCTCGGATGTCCCCGTCGAATACAAACACTGGTCAGTCTCCACCAAAATCATGATGGCGGTGTTCCCCAGGGTAGGAACAGCGAAGAACACCCTACGTCTGGAAACCATTGACTACAGATTCCAGGCCTACGTCAACGCATCAGTCCGACTGCAACAAGGCTGAGAAATCCAAATAACTGCCATGACCCAGAGGATTATCCAGAATCGCCTTGCCCTCGACAGAAGAACCGCCCAGCAGGGAGGTGTGTGTGCCATGGTAGGAGACTCATGCTGCACCTTCATTCCTGCCAACGAATCCCACTCAGTCCATGATGCCTTACAAACTATGAAGAACATACAGAACGCTATGACCAAAGATCCAGTTCCACAACAAGGATGGCTTGACTTGTTCCTCTCTGGCTCATCATGGACACATACTCTTTTGAAAGCCCTAGACCAGTCGTAACTGTTATTGCTCTCGTGCTTGTTGTCCTTACTTGTTGTTTGCCCTGCTTCTCAGCTTTAATCAAACGTACCATTAATCCCACAGTCGAACAAATCATGATTGTTGAAACCCAGCTAATGCTAACTCGTATTCACATGCAACAATCCATATCCCAATCTGACATTGATGCTGTGCTACTGTCTGACACTGATTAATATATCTTTGCTATTCTGAGACGCCTGGTACCCTTCCTGGTCGGTCTAAACTCCAGTTTGAAATAATTTGTGAAGAATTTTGTTCAAAAGTAGCGTCGCTAACAAACGATGTTCCGATGTGTTTATACTCACAAATAGGAGGGATATGTAAGATTAGACAAAGTATCTTTACAAATGCTTGTTCATATTGTATTAGTTTTTGTAAGTATAACAGCATCGTAGTAATCCTTATGGCTGACATGTCAGCATAAACACCAAACTGTCTGACTGAATAATAAAGCTTAGTCTTGTGATTGGGTTGACATGTAATCACAAATACTCAACTGTCCGACACTGATCAATTACTTTTTGCCCTGCAAATGACTGAAACGTATCTGTCCAAAGTCTTAGGGACAACTGTCAGTTTTGCCTGCATTTAAGACACACTTACTGGTCATTCGACTAGAATTGCAGTAACATCGCGTTGAACAGGACCCCACTGCAGGAATTCTCACTGTCCACTTTGCAGTCTGGTAATACATATTTTCTTTTTATATTTATCTCACTCTTTCTTAGCCTGCTCCTGAAGTTGTATTTTCAGCCCTAACAAACATTTCAGTTTTTTTTGCCTTAGTGCTTTTCATGCGCTGAAAATAACGTTTTGGCCAAGTATGGTAATTTTCATTATAACTTAATTTCTATCACTTAGAATGATGCGAAATGAAAAAAAGTACTTGGATTGGAGAATTTTACACTATATACAAAGTAACTATGTGTCTCTGACGATTTGTTTGGCAGCAGGGGAACACTTCAGTTTTTATTGCCTTAATGTGCTTTTCATGCACTGAAAATCATGTTTTGGCCGAGTATGATAGTTTTCATTATAACTTATTTTCTATCACTAAGAATGAAAAAAAAATGAAAATCTTACTTGAATTGGACGATTATACACTATATACACATTAACTATGTGTCTCTGACAGTTTGTTTCGCAGCAGGGGAACATTTCAGTTTTTATTGACTTAAAGTGCTTTTCATGCGCTGAAAATCACGTTTTGGCCAAGTATCATAGTTTTCACTGTAACTTAGTTTCTATCACTCAGAATGATAACAAATGAAAAACTTACTTGAATTGGACGATAATACACTATATACACAGTAACTATGTGTCTCTGACAGTTGGTTTCGCAGCGGGGGAACATTTCAGTTTTTATTGCCTTAATGTGCATTTCATGCGCTGAAAATCACGTTTTGGCCAAGTATCATAGTTTTCACTGTAACTTAGTTTCTATCACTCAGAATGATAACAAATGAAAAACTTACTTGAATTGGACGATAATACACTATATACACAGTAACTATGTGTCTCTGACAGTTTGTTTCGCAGCGGGGGAACATTTCAGTTTTCATTGCCTTAATGTGCATTTCATGCGATGAAAATCACGTTTTGGCCAAGTATCATAGTTTTCACTATAACTTAATTTCTATCACTCAGAATAATGCCAAAAGAAAAACCTACTTGAATTGGACGATTATACACTATATACACAGTAACTATGTGTCTCTGACAGTTTGTTTGGAAGCAGGGGAACATTTCAGTTTTTATTGCCTTAACGTGCGTTTCATGCGCTGAAAATGACGTTTTGGCCAAGTATCATAGTTTTCACAATAACTTAATTTCTAGCCATTAGAATGATTTTAAATGAATAACTTACTCGAATTGGACGATTTCACACTATATACACTGTAACTAAGTGTCTCTGACAGTTTGTTTGGCAGCAGGGGAACATTTCAGTTTTTTTTGCCTTAATGTGCTTTTCATGCGCTGAACATCATGTTTTGGCCAAGTATCATAGTTTTCACTATAACTTAATTTCTAGCACTTAGAATGAGGCCAAATGAAAAACTTATTAAATTATAAAATTTGATGATATTACACTATGTATAGAGAGACATTTGTGTCTCTGACAGTTTTACACAGTTTTACAAGTTATGACTCCAGACTCTTAATTTACAATTCTGCCTTTATGGATACATTGCATCACCACCCCCTGAGTGGATCACTTACCACTCACTGTCTTGCACTTACCTTCATTCAGCATGTAGGTGTCAGATCAACTTGTACCTAATGTCTATTCATATTACCTCACCCGAAGTTATTACACAGAAGGGATTGTTTTGTGTCACCCCAAGTTTAGAGTCCCAACGGATGTGGGAAACTTACAGCGTCTGTCTGCCAGAGAGCAGCAGCTGGAACCGATTGTGACCAGGGTGGCATGGGTCCCTGATCATGTCCCTGGCTCTGCTGAGGTAACGAGGGCTGGCAATGTCTTCCAGTGAGGGCAGAGTAGCCGACGATCTTCTGCGTAGTGGTGATACCTTTCTAAATAGCTTTTTTGTCTGCTGCCGTTCTTTCCGCGTACCACCAAATGTGTTTCTTATGCGCTGATGAGCACATTTTGGTCGAATATTAAAGTTTCCAAGTGTGCACTTGACCCTGGATGACCTGGAGAGTGACAGTTACTCCTGAAGTTGAACCTTTTTTTCATCCCACAATTCAAGGAAACAATTGCAAACGCAAATGCATGTTTTTGACACTATTTCTGGTAGGAAATAGTCTCAGAACATCCCTGGATCTTTATTCTTACAGGGAATAGTGAAAATACATCCACTCACACAATCGACACTAATTGTGGGTAAAGCACCAACCAGAACCGACTGGGCCTGGTTCTAAACAACCACTTGTAAATAAAGTGTCCAAATTGAGGTCATTGATTCGGGCATAACAGAACTTCTGAACATCCCTAGAATATTATTTTTATAAAGAATAATCAAAAATACATCCCCATCATCATTGGACACAATTTCAGGGTAAAAACACGAACCAGAACCGACTGGTCCTGGTTCTAATACAACCACTACTTTAACCGCAAAATGCCTGTTTTTGACACTGTTTGTGGTGGGAAATAGCTCCAGAACCATCCTTGATCATTATTGTTATACAAAATAGTGAAAATACATCCACTCACACAATAAACACAAATTCTGGGTAAAAGCACCAACCAAAACCGACTGGGCCTGTTTCTAAACCACCACTTGTGAATAAAGTGAACAAACACCCACCAGAACCGACTGGACCCTGTTATAATGCAACCACTATTTTGTATCGCCTGTTTTGGACACTGTTTATGGTGGGAGATAGCTCCAGTATCACCTAGAATGATGCCAATGAAAGACTTACTTGAATTGGACGATTTTACACTATATACACAGGAACTATGTGTCTCTGACAGTGTGTTTGGCAGCAGGGGAACGTTTCAGTTTTTATTGCCTTAATGTGCTTTTCATGGCCTGATAATCACGTTTTGGCCAAGTATGATAGTTTTCATTGTAACTTAATTTCTATCACTGTCAGGTTTAATTACCTTCGTCCGTAATTATCAATAACTGCAGGAAGACATCTTATTCAATTATTGACATTTAATTAAATAGAAATGGATACAACAGGTAAAAGCCTCCGGAGGGGAGCGTTACAGCAAGTGTCACCTTACAACTTCCGAACGTCTCCTCGAATAGACGTTTTCGTCCCATTCTTATGGTCACAAGTTACAGAGTTGTTGATCATTCCATCACGTATGAGTAAAAACAACATCTGGGACTACAATAACAATCAAAGTATTTTACTAATAACAAAAACAGGGACTAGACCTAACAATATTTAGATTAGAGTAATTATACAACCTCCTTGACCTAAGAATCATATAATATAATCATAATCATATAATCGTTACATACAGAAAAACCCGAAGTGTACTGTTACATAACGATAACAATATTCTTGTTATTGTCCGAATAGCCCTGTCCTCGTCACCAAGGGCCCACCAAATCTCAAGGACCCAGATTGGGTGGATTGTTTGTATAACCATCCTGGAACAGGCTGTCCAGGTTAAAGATGACTTGGTGTGACCTCAACACTTTTGAAAAACAGAAAGAGAATGATTTAACAAAGTAATGAATTGATACAGAGAAAAGAAAGAGAATGATTTAATAAAGAAATGAATTAATATAACTATTATAATAGTAAAACAGAACAAACCCAACATTCCCCCGTTTTTATAATATGTATGTTATTAGTCATTTCATAGTAATCACTAAATGGTAATGTCGGGTGACTGTGATTTTTCCCGCCTACTCCTTACTCCCATGGCTGGTCTGAAAGAGAAAAAACATAATTATATTCGTCCAATTGGTCCTCGGATTTACCGTACTCCTGGACCTCACTGCTTTCCCCAAACCGTCCCATAAGATACAACTCATGTACTTTAGAATTTGTAGGGGCAATTGCAGTCGTTATAAGTCGGCTTAGCAAGGAGCGCAAACAGGGGATACTACATCACCCACACAATGTTAGGATAGCGGTAATTGTGACTATAGTCACCACGAAGGATGTAGCCAAATCTTTAGATTTTCCAAAGGTCTTATCCCACCAATCTGACAATGCGGACGTATCTACTCCAGAGTGCTCTTGCATATTGCGGTTCAGTGTTTGCAGGCCAGTAATGGCCACTGGGTGACGCGTTGTTCGGTATGAAGGTGCAACATTGTTTTCCAAACATTGCACACACGCCCCCTGTTTCAAGGATCATATCCACCGCTATGCGATTCTGGAACGCCATCAGACTGGTAGCTGCCAGTTGTTCCTTCATGGCCACAAATCCCTGTTCAGTATAATTTCCAAGTTTTGAACATTGTAATGTAAGTAATTTATTCTATCCACATTTTTGTTTGGGGTGATTAGAAGGAAGATAGACTCCCAACCTGCTGCGATCTGATTAGCCAGCTTATACTCATCTGGTACGCCCCGGGGGATGCCAATCGCATCAATGTATGTTGGATCTCCTTCCCTCCATGCCTCTCGACGATGTCGGGAGGGTCGACCCTTCAGCAATTATTCTGAACCGCCAATTGTATCTCCTCCACTGTGGATGGAAAAACAGACATCGGTAAGAGCAGTGAGACCAAAGTACCTAGTCCTGCCGCGTTTCGGCAGGAGTCGTATAATTTATCTACCACCCCGCCACCATAGGCCAGAACGTGGTATCAGGGGTGTAGTTTGTTTTAGAACGCCGGTACACCACGTCTCATTTATCGCCCCCAGCTTCAGACCATGCCCTGTAAGGTTTAAGCAGGTAAAATGATTAAACAGTGGAAAAATTGACTTCCTATTTACCGCGTAACAGGATAAACACTGCTTCAATATTTTTTTCTTGCCAAGTAGGACACGTTTTTTCATTTCTAAAAACACTTTTCCCCAAATGAATGGTGATTGAGGGAGTTGTTAGATCCCATCGTATTTTCCCTTGTCTGGTAGTTTATCCTAATCCTTTGTAAGATGGTTTAGTCTCAATTGAAACCATATGGAGACGTCAAACCCAATATAAAAGAGTTCCCTATAGTTTTATGGTATTGCTTGCTGAGCAATAATCTTTTCAATTAATATTGGTGTTTCCCGTATTTTATTAAGTCAGAAAGTTTATCTTACCCGTCCCCTCAATGTTTCAATTGAGACCACCCTTTTACCAAAGTAGCTCCACCAAGTGCTTGTCCTCTTTACACTCCATTAACAGCGCCCAATTATCCCCCGTTTGGGAAATCCCTGTTTCAGAAATAAATTTCACAGGTTAATATGTCAGTCCAAGCTTTCCAATCTTGACCAATTTCTGCAACAAGGCTTTTCCCAATCTTCAATTTTTTTGCTGTTAATGTACCACACATATTTCCCACCATAGATTGACACCTTGTACGGCAACCGGGACGTCGCCGAGTCCAAATATATTTTTTTAATTTGGAAATTTGATTTAGTAGGTAATGTTAATTAAATGTAAATGTGTATGTTTCTCGGTTTACCCTCCCGTAAGAAGGTGTATCCTCAATTGAAACGCCTCCGCCTTTTTCTCCAACTGGAGAAAACAACCCTACTGTGGAAAGGAATAGAATCACAATCATCATTAATCTCATTGCCCCAAAAGCAATAATTGTTTTCAACATGACTTTTTGTCTTTGTTTAGGGAGTTTTCCTCTTGAAACGTTTCAATTTAGACAACCTTCTTACTGTGGGAAAGGTGCATCCTGTCAGGAGTCGCTGGATCGCCTCTCCTGACATGACGTCACGGTAGTTATCAGCCGTGGCTAATTACGTGATTGGATTATTTTTGGTATTTAAGCATTGTGACTTTCTGTGGACGCCGTTGGATCGTCTGATGTAGTACTGGTTTAGTTCTGGTTTCGTTTCCTGTTAATCCTCGTAGTCATTGCTGTTTCCATGACGCCCCGCCGCATGTTGTTTTCGTTTGTAATGAGTGGTCAAGCTAAGTTGTTGAAGTTATGTTACCCCGTTCAATAAATCAACCTACAAGAGCTACAGACCTGCCTCACCTTTCCATTCCTTCGGCGACTCTGCATCTGGGTTCAACTTCCCCTCCGATCGCCTCGCACTACGCGGCGGCGATCGTAACAGCACGATCCAACCATTATGGACCCAGCGGAGCGCCACCCACGCTCGCGGCGACGCACTCGGCGACGCCGCAAACCATCCACCTCGAAGACACCGGACTGCTTGGAATGTATAAGTAACCCCTCAGAATCGTTTAGGAATTTTGTAATGAACACACCGTGGTGCGGGGCTCTCAGGCACATCATTGCTAGAGATGAGCCGCAGCTGGTAGGAAAGTTAGAGCCGCAGCGTACTCATACGCCCCACCACTGCTATGCACGTCGCCCTGGGAAGCCTTTACCGTTACATCATGATGCCCAGGTGCGTACAACCACCAGAGAGCGCCCAAGTTATCTTATGCCTATGCCCAGAGGAATTGATTCACCATGGAGGGAGCCTGAAGATTTTGGTGAGGAGGACATCATTGAGGAAATTGATTTTTTCGCTGGCGTTTCGGAATCTGATGATGAATTCTTTGACCAATTCGGACCCCGAGACCTTCCACTGGAGGAGGATTATCCCGATTGTTCCCCCGATAATTCCTATTACAAATACCCCGACCAGCAATTACAGAGTGGGCTAACCACCAATTGTGGGGCGCGGCGTGGTGGCGGGGGTGCTGTGCAGTCCTCCCAGAGGAGGCGCCGAGCGCCACGCCGTAGAGCGAAGCGAAAGCAATGCCTGGACACACTAACCACTGTCCAAGTTACGCGCCCGCCCACGTCCCTCCAAGCTCTTTTTCCGACCACGTCCCTCCAAGCTCCTTTTCCGACCACGTTCCTCCAAGCTCCTTTCCAAGTGCCCGAAGTTACTCGGCCGACCACGCCTTTCCAAGTGCCCGAAGTTACTCGGCCGACCACGCCTTTCCAAGTGCCCGAAGTTGCTCGGCCGACCACGCCTTTCCAAGTGCCCGAAGTTACTCGGCCGACCACGCCTTTCCAAGTGCCCGAAGTTACTCGGCCGACCCCGCTGTACCAGCAGCTCCTAAGGACTATGCAGCCCTCCCCGTTCCAAGTGGCCGAAGTCACTCGGCCGACCACGCTTTTCCAAGTGCCCGAAGTTACTCGGCCGACCCCGCTGTACCAGCAGCTCCTAAGGACTATGCAGCCCTCCCTGTTCCAAGTGGCCGGAGTAACTCGGCCCAGCGCGCCGTTTCAAGTGCCCCAAGCTCCTGTGCCAAGGCCACGCAAATTACTCCCGTTGCCCTTGGGGTCGCCGGTCGCACCCGTACCGAAGCCACGGATCAGGTTTCTGGTGACGGAGGGCCAATCTAGCACCGCTCTCCCAAGCACCGCTCTCCCAAGCACCGCTCTCCCAAGCACCGCTCTCCCTAGCACCGCTCTCCCTAGCACCGCTCTCCCAAGCACCGCTCTCCCAAGCACCGCTCTCCCAAGCACCGCTCTCCCAAGCACCGCTCTCCCAAGCACCGCTCTCCCAAGCACCGCTCTCCCAAGCGCCTGCCCGTCCAGCGCCTGCCCGCCCAGAAGTGGCGACGATGCTCCGGCGCTCGATGAAGACGGGGCCGGCGACGTCGAGAGTGGTATTTCGCCGGAGTCCCTGGAAGATGGGACTGGCGACATCGAGAGAGGCAATTCGCCGGAGTCCCTGGAGGAAGGGGCTGGCGACGTCGAGAGTGCCAATTCGCCGGTGCCCCTGGAGGAAGAAGCCGGTGACGTCGAGAGAGGCAATTCGCCGGTGCCCCTGGAGGAAGAAGCCGGTGACGTCGAGAGAGGCAATTCGCCGGAGTCCCTGGAGGAAGGGGCTGGCGATGTCGAGAGTGCCAGTTCGCCGGTGCCCCTGGAGGAAGAAGCCGGTGACGTCGAGAGAGGCAATTCGCCGGAGTCCCTGGAGGAAGGGGCTGGCGATGTCGAGAGTGCCAATTCGCCGGTGCCCCTGGAGGAAGAAGCCGGTGACGTCGAGAGTGGTAATTCGCTGGTGCCCCTGGAGGAGGAAGCCGGTGACGTTGAGAGTGGCAATGCGCCGGAGTCCCTGGCAGTAGGGGCTGGCGAGGTCAAGAGTGGTAATTCGCCGGAGTCCCTGGAAGAAGGGACTGGCGACGTCGAGAGAGGCAATTCGCCGGAGTCCCTGGAGGAAGGGGCTGGCGACGTCGAGAGTGCCAATTCGCCGGTGCTCCTGGAGGAAGAAGCCGGTGACGTCGAGAGCGCCAATTTGCCGTTGCCCCTGGAGGAAGGGGCTGGCGACGTCAAGAGTGGTAATTCGCCGGTGCTCCTGGAGGAAGAAGCCGGCGACGTCCAGAGAAGCAATGATCCGGGTTCCTGGGAGACGAGGGCTGTCCACCCCCCGAGCAAACAGGGTAAGGTGCCCGACCGTACTAAACTTCTAATATTTCCTGAAGGCAGGCAGTTTGGCAAAGACTTAAGGGACCAGCTGGGATGCCTGCCGGACCGACCACTGCCTCGTCTCGTTTCTGGCCGGCGCGGACGCCCGCCGGATCGACCTCAGCCTCGTCTTGTATCCGGCCTGCGCGGACGCCCGCCGGATCGACCACAGCCTCGTCACGTTCTTGGCCGGCGCGGACGCCCGCCGGATCGACCACAGCCTCGTCTCGTTTCTGGCCGGCGCGGACGCCCGCCGGATCGACCACTGACTCGTCTCGTTTCTGGCCGACGCGGACGCCCGCCGGACCGACCACTGCCTCGTCTCGTTTCTGGCCGGCGCGGACGCCCGCCGGATCGACCACTGACTCGTCTCGTTTCTGGCCGGCGCGGACGCCCACCGAATCGACCACCGCCTCGTCTCGTTTCTGGCCGGCGCGGACGCCTGCCGGATCGACCTTAGCCTTGTTTCGTTTCTGGCCGGCGCGGACGCCCGCCAGACCTGCCACTGACTCGTCTCGTTTCTGGCCGGCGCGGACGCCCGCCGGAGCGACCTCTCCGTCTGTTCTTGGGTTGGTGTGGAAGACCACCGGACAATTCTAGATCTCCCACCCACCCTCCCTGCTTGTTCCCGTTTCTCATGTTGTAATTGACCTTGGGACGTCTAGAATCCGTCCCTTAGAGGGGGTGTACTGTCAGGAGTCGCTGGATCGCCTCTCCTGACATGACGTCACGGTAGTTATCAGCCGTGGCTAATTACGTGATTGGATTATTTTTGGTATTTAAGCATTGTGACTTTCTGTGGACGCCGTTGGATCGTCTGATGTAGTACTGGTTTAGTTCTGGTTTCGTTTCCTGTTAATCCTCGTAGTCATTGCTGTTTCCATGACGCCCCGCCGCATGTTGTTTTCGTTTGTAATGAGTGGTCAAGCTAAGTTGTTGAAGTTATGTTACCCCGTTCAATAAATCAACCTACAAGAGCTACAGACCTGCCTCACCTTTCCATTCCTTCGGCGACTCTGCATCTGGGTTCAACTTCCCCTCCGATCGCCTCGCACTACGCGGCGGCGATCGTAACACATCCGTGTCCCCTTTCAGTAACAAGGACCCTCCCACTTTGCGTTGCTCCGATGTTTCTTCTTTTATACTGCTTATCAGCATCCAGTCTTCAAGAATCACCGTCGCTTCGTCCGTTTCCTGT
Source organism: Stigmatopora nigra (assembly GCF_051989575.1). Taxonomy (NCBI): domain Eukaryota; kingdom Metazoa; phylum Chordata; class Actinopteri; order Syngnathiformes; family Syngnathidae; genus Stigmatopora; species Stigmatopora nigra. The sequence continues at coordinate 636,457 of NW_027551611.1, forward strand.
TGACAAGCAAAATCTCCCTCTGATAGTCTAAATTTGGTGTGTGCGGTTTTTTTTTTCTGATAGATTCGCCTCATCATCCAATTGTCATTGTGTAGTGAATAATAACAATTTGTAAGGTCTACCAAACAGGACTTCATATAAGGTCCGCCAATTGTGGATGGTAGACAACTATTATATTCACAAAATGGGAGTCATTATCACTATAAATAGCTTCTGGAATTCCATATCGTGGAATGATATCTATATGATCTAATAAAAATAAAATAAAATCTATATGTATTTTTTGAAATGGATATGTGGGTATGCATATAGATTTAAACCCTAAGCCTTGTAGTGCCGTTGTAGCAAGGCCACCTCCCCCTTGTCGAGACATAGGTCTTCCCTTGACTCAAGCCCAAATTATTTTCTTTATTGATCTTTTATTGATAGATTATGTCTCGGTGGTCTGCCAATCAAAAAACACAAAAAGACAAACTATCATTCACGCTCACACTCATAAAAAGAAGAATTTAGTGTGTTCAACCAGTCTAGCATCCATAATTTCATTTTGTGGGAGTAAACTGGAGTACCCGGAGAAAATCCACAAATTCTCGAGGACGCCATGAATACCCCACATTCCGGAAAGTCTGGATCCACCCCGCATTCATTAGTAGATCCTTTAATATACACACCCCCATTCTAGCATTTTAACCGTTTGTAAAAAATTTACCTTCAAGTTTCACACAAAGTTATATCCTTTTTAATGCTATCAGTTTAGCTGTTTGTTCCCCGAATTGAGGTGGCAATAGTTTCACATCTAAGGTTTTTATTTTCACAGCCGCCATGACCTAATGGCCCCCTATCATGTTTTTGGAAAATCCCAATTCCCTTTAATAGCATGCCAATCACCTTTTAATGCGGCCATCCAATTTTGTTTCCACTTTTTTTTTTCCCCAGGTGATAAAATAATCTCCCCCATTTGTAAAACAAATTCATCCACGCCTAATTTATACAACATGACGCCTATGGCCTTTATTACGTCGCCTTGACTCCAAATTCTATGAACCAAGATAACACGCCGAATTTGTAAGCGAATTTCCCCCATCCCATTTTGTTCATAGACAACCCATCTACCTAAAGCGTCACTTGTTTCAAAACATGAAAGTGTTACGATCGCCGCAGCGTAGTGCGAAGCGATCGGAGGGGAAGTTGAACCCAGATGCAGAGTCGCCGAAGGAATGGAAAGGTGAGGCAGATCTGTAGCTCTTGTAGGTTGATTTAATAAACGGGGTAACATAACTTAAACAACTTGGCTTGTCCACTCATTACAAACGAAAGTACATGCGGCGTGGCGTCAAATGGAAACAGCAATTACTACCAGGATTAACAGGAAACGAAACCAGAACTTAACCAGTACTACACCAGGACGAAACCAGACGATCCAACGCAGTCCACAGAAAGTTACAATGCTTAAATACCAAAAATAATCCAATCACGTAATTAGCCACAGGTGATAACTATCATGACGTCATGTCAGGAGAGGCGATCCAGCGACTCCTGACAGTACACCCCCTCTAAGGGACGGATTCTAGACGTCCCAAGGTCAATTACAACATGAGAAACGGGAACAAGCAGGGAGGGTGGGTGGGAGAGCTACAATTGTCCGGTGGTCTTCCACACCAACCCAAGAACAGACGGAGAGGTCACTCCGGCGGGCGTCCGCGCCAGCCAGAAACGAGACAAGTCAGTGGCAGGTCTGGCGGGCGTCCGTGCCGGTCAGAAACAAGACGGGGCAGAGGCAAGTCTGGCGGGCGTCCGTGCCGGTCAGAAACAAGACGGGGCAGAGGCAAGTCTGGCGGGCGTCCGTGTCGGCCAGAAACAAGACGAGGCTGTGGTCGATCCGGTGGGCGTCCGCGCCGGCCAGAAACGAGACGAGTCAGTGGCAGGTCTGGCGGGCGTCCGCGCCGGCCAGAAACGAGACGAGGCGGTGGTCGATCCGGCGGGCGTCCGCGCCGGCCAGAAACAAGACGAGGTTGTGGTCGGTTCGGCGGGCGTCCGCGCCGGCCAGAAACGAGACGAGGCAGTGGTCGATCCGGCTGGCGTCCGCGCCGGCCAGAAACGAGACGAGGCAGTGGTCGGTCCGGCGGGCGTCCGCGTCGGCCAAGAACGTGACGAGGCAGTGGTCGGTCCGGCGGGCGTCCGCGCCGGCCAGAAACGAGACGAGGCTGTGGTCGATCCGGCGGGCGTCCGCGTCGGCCAGAAACGAGACGAGGCTGAGGTCGATCCGGCGGGCGTCCGCGCCGGCCAGAAACGAGACGAGGCTGTGGTCGATCCGGCGGGCGTCCGCGTCGGCCAGAAACGAGACGAGGCTGAGGTCGATCCGGCGGGCGTCCGCGCCGGCCAAAAACGAGACGAGGCAGTGGTCGGTCCGGCAGGCATCCCAGCTGGTCCCTTAAGTCTTTGCCAAACTGCCTGCCTTCAGGAAATATTAGAAGTTTAGTACGGTCGGGCACCTTACCCTGTTTGCTCGGGGGGTGGACAGCCCTCTTCTCCCAGGAACCCGGATCATTGCTTCTCTGGACGTCGCCGGCTTCTTCCTCCAGGAGCACCGGCGAATTACCACTCTTGACGTCGCCAGCCCCTTCCTCCAGGGGCAACGGCAAATTGGCACTCTCGACGTCGCCAGCCCCTTCATCCAGGGACTCCGGCGAATTGCCACTCTCGACGTCACCGGCTTCTTCCTCCAGGAGCACCGGCGAATTGGCACTCTCGACGTCGCCAGCCCCTTCCTCCAGGGACTCCGGCGAATTGCCTCTCTCGACGTCACCGGCTTCTTCCTCCAGGGGCACCGGCGAATTGGCACTCTCGACGTCGCCAGCCCCTTCCTCCAGGGGCTCCGGCGAATTGCTTCTCTCGAAGTCGCCAGTCCCTTCTTCCAGGGACTCCGGCGAATTACCACTCTTGACCTCGCCAGCCCCTACTGCCAGGGACTCCGGCGCATTACCACTCTTGACGTCGCCAGCCCCTACTGCCAGGGACTCCGGCGCATTGCCACTCTCGACGTCACCGGCTTCCTCCTCCAGGGGCACCAGCGAATTACCACTCTCGACGTCACCGGCTTCTTCCTCCAGGGGCACCGGCGAATTGGCACTCTCGTCATCACCAACCCCTTCCTCCAGGGACTCCGGCGAATTGCCTCTCTCGTCGCCAGTCCCATCTGCCAGGGACTCCGGCGAATTGCCTCTCTCGACTTCACCGGCTTCTTCCTCCAGGGGCACCGGCGAATTGGCACTCTCGACGTCGCCAGCCCCTTCCTCCAGGGACTCCAGCGAATTGCCTGTCTCGACGTCACCGGCTTCTACCTCCAGGGGCACCGGCGAATTGGCACTCTCGACGTCGCCAGCCCCTTCCTCCAGGGACTCCGGCGAATTGCCTCTCTCGATGTCGCCAGTCCCATCTTCCAGGGACTCCGGCGAAATACCACTCTCGACGTCGCCGGCCCCGTCTTCATCGAGCGCCGGAGCATCGTCGCCACTTCTGGGCGGGCAGGCGCAGGACGGGCAGGCGCTTGGGAGAGCGGTGCTAGGGAGAGCGGTGCTTGGTAGAGCGGTGCTTGGGAGAGCGGTGCTAGGGAGAGCGGTGCTTGGGAGAGCGGTGCTTGGGAGAGCGGTGTTAGAATGGCCGTCCGTCACCAGAAACCTGATCCGTGGCTTCGGTACGGGTGCGACCGGCGACCCCAAAGGCAACGGGAGTAATTTGCGTGGCCTTGGCACAGGAGCTTGGGGCACTTGAGACGGCGCGCTGGGCCGAGTAACTTCGGCCACTTGGACAGGCGTGGTCGGCCGAGTGACTTCGGGCACTTGGAACGGGGAGGGCTGCATAGTCCTTAGGAGCTGCTGGTACAGCGGGGTCGGCCGAGTAACTTCGGGCACTTGGAAAAGCGTGGTCGGCCGAGTGGCTTCGGCCACTTGGAACGGGGAGGGCTGCAAAGTCCTTAGGAGCTGCTGGTACAGCGGGGTCGGCCGAGTAACTTCGGGTACTTGGAAAAGCGTGGTGGTGGTCGGAAAAGGAGCTTGGAGGGACGTGGTCGGAAAAGGAGCTTGGAGGGACGTGGTCGGAAAAGGAGCTTGGAGGGACGTGGTCGGAAAAGGAGCTTGGAGGGACGTGGTCGGAAAAGGAGCTTGGAGGGACGTGGGCGGGCGCGTAACTTGGACAGTGGTTAGCGTGTCCCGGCATTGCTTTCGTTTCGCCCTACGGCGTGGCGCTCGGCGCCTCCTCTGGGAGGATTGCACAGCACCCCCGCCATCACGTCGTGCCCCATAATTGGTGGCTAGCCCACTCTGTAATTGCTGGTCGGGATATTTGTAATAGGAATTATCGGGGAAACAATCGGGATAATCCTCCTCCAGTGGAAGGTCTCGGGGTCCGAATTGGTCAAAGAATTCCTCATCGGATTCCGAAACGCCAGCGAAAAAATCAATTTCCTCAATGATGTCCTCCTCACCAGACTCTTCAGGCTCCCTCCATGGTGAATCAATTCCTCTGGGCATAGGCATAAGATAACTTGGGCGCTCTCTGGTGGTTGTACGCACCTGGGCCTCATGATGAAACGGTAAAGGCTTCCCAGGGCGACGTGCATAGCAGTGGTGGGGCGTATGAGCACGCTGCGGCTCCAACTTTCCCACCAGCCGTGGCTCATCTCCAGCAATGATGTGCCTGAGAGCCCCGCACCACGGTGTGTTCATTACAAAATTCCTAAACGATTCTGAGGGGTTACTTATACATTCCAAGCAGTCCGGTGTCTTCGAGGTGGATGGTTTGCGGCGTCGCCGAGTGCGTCGCCGCGAGCGTGGGTGGCGCTCCGCTGGGTCCATATTGGTTGGATCGTGCTGTTACGATCGCCGCCGCGTAGTGCGAAGCGATCGGAGGGGAAGTTGAACCCAGATGCAGAGTCGCCGAAGGAATGGAAAGGTGAGGCAGATCTGTAGCTCTTGTAGGTTGATTTAATAAACGGGGTAACATAACTTAAACAACTTGGCTTGTCCACTCATTACAAACGAAAGTACATGCGGCGTGGCGTCAAATGGAAACAGCAATTACTACCAGGATTAACAGGAAACGAAACCAGAACTTAACCAGTACTACACCAGGACGAAACCAGACGATCCAACGCAGTCCACAGAAAGTTACAATGCTTAAATACCAAAAATAATCCAATCACGTAATTAGCCACAGGTGATAACTATCATGACGTCATGTCAGGAGAGGCGATCCAGCGACTCCTGACAGAAAGGCCCCACTAGAATTCGTGCATCCAGCGCCAAATAGAGCCTATTTACACATTTGTCTCAAACTTGTTTTAGATATGGGGTCCCCAATTTCCCAAAATTTCCCAGAATTAATGTACTACCACATCCTGTCAAAAACCCAAAACGACTAACATAACCTGTTTCTAAGCCAGATTCTGGAATTAGGAGAATTTCTCCTTTCCCTCCCTTATCTAAGCTTGTTATTGTCACTCGTTATCACTGTAACATTCAGGCGTATTAACCCCATCGTTGCTAAAGTTCTCACCAATTTGCATGCCCTTAAAGCAGTAAAAAGCAACGTTATTTGGTTGTATCAATTGACCAATGCTTATCCAATCTGTAATATCCTTAAAGTCATCAATATGACCTGTGACAAAGCATATTTCCTCCTGCCAGGACAACAGACAATGTTCTTTCAAGTGCACTTTGAAAAACATTCCATGTTACTCCATTCTTAGGGAAAATATGCTCATCCTAAACCAATTATTTTATTTACAATTCACCTAATTATTTGGATGAATGCCATGAATTTTATCATGCCACCATTGCATTGTAAATTTCCCATCTGATGTCGTTAACAGCCAAATAATTCAATACCTACTATACTTTGTAAATCACCTCATATGTTGTTTACTTAAGACACGAGTCATTTCCCATAGCCTGTTACCAAAACAAAAATCTACAACAATTAAATAAGAGAAATCAACCTTTTGTTAGACAATTCCTAATTATAAACTTTAATGTTTTAAAAACCTTATCGTCACCAATATACCATAATATTGTAAATTTTGTCATCCTGGCCTTTTTTTTCTTTTAAACAGCCAACCTCCTGGATTAAAGTATTTTGAATAATCAAAAAATTCTGAAATAGTATTAATATTATTTTATCCTCCAAAAGCTAGTTTCCTTTAACTAAGAGCCCTTTGAAATCCACAATTGCTCAAAAATGACTATTTTGGTCTATTTCCCAAATCCAAAGCTTTTTACCAAATCAACCTTTTACTAAACAGATTTTCTATCCTCTTAATACATTTCATTTTAAAACCCAAAATATCAATGCGAAAGCATTCGCATAACCTTGCATTTCTTGCAGCCCATGTATTGTTCTTATTCTGAAAAGTCCAAACAGAAAACGCAATTAGCCGTTAACTATGACCTCCACTCTTGCTGCGAAAACAGCATTGTTATCTTATGTTTACAAACCAGCTTTTTCCCTGTGCCCAAATACAACGCTTTTTAGAGAAGACAACCATTAAAACGTCAAATTAACCCCTCTTCCGATATTCAACTACATCACAATATTTTTCCAAGACCCCATATATCCAGAATATGTATGCTGCAAGCACAACAATATGGCAAAAACCCATTTTCTGCCCTCAAGTTTGCTTCAGCACCCCCAAGGCCAATTATTATTATTATAATGTCTTCACGGAAGGGATCACAAAATTGTAGTCGTTTACACGGTCCGAACGCTCCCGAAAGCCCAACACAGTTAAATCGTCTGCCCCGCGGCCCACATGTTTCACTCCCATCTAATCAGCAGCCGCTGCACCAGAAACGCTTCCCCCGCAGTTGACACATTTTTTGGCAAGTCTAGAGCATAATAAAAACACAGGTGACATTCCCTGCTAAACATTTAAATGATCATTTTGTATATATTCTTTTGTCTTTTTAAACACCATCTTCCCGTTAGCGGACGGGATCAAAAACCAAGCTGCAATAAGCCATCACATTGCTGTAAATTGACATTACATATAGGTTATATTAACAAAGCACCACCAGCACTTGGAAATAACCATTCTAATTGTTGTTATACAAGCCCAAGCATCACAAAAAAACCCAATTTATTGTAATCACAAAACGTCATACCCGGATTAACCAAATTAAATACCAGTGTCTCCATTAATTTTCTAGCTCAACATTCTCGTATCCAAAATCCACATTCCAAATCATTCTAAGCCGACATTCCTTGTTTTCAGAGACCCTCTAGTCTGGGTAATCATGTAATATATATACCTCCATTTTTTTTTTTTTTACAACTTATCTCTGATTTTTGTCGAACTTTACACCATCTCTTCTCCCTCTATTTTTGTTAAACTTCCTCCGCGCCCGTCACCTATCTCGGTAAATATTTTCCCCGTCAGCCGAGGAGGCCCCGCTATTTTTTCTTACCAAACAGTACTTTCCCGCCGCCACGGTCTTAAATATATCCCCGTTATCCGAGGGAACCCCCACTATTTTCCCAAAATAGTATTTTTAACTTCTCCCCGGCCTTATTTCGCCATTAGTGTCTGTGGAACAAGCTGTTACACTTTTATCCACTCACATATTATTTATATATGTATATTACCTCCATTAGTGTCTGTGGAACAAGCTGTTACACTTTTATCCACTCACATATTATTTATATATGTATATTACCTCTATGCATTAGTGCATATATTATCCTGTATTTTATGCATTTTAAGCTGGCCAGCAAACCCATTTTTATTTATCCATAAATATAGCTGTGTAATAATTTTAAAGCGCTTTGTCTTTCCAATTTTTTCCAATCCTTACAAGTTAGACGTATTTTTTGGATCGTCATCCAAACCCGCCTTACAACACGTGTTTCCCATATTTTACTTTTATTTTTTGTAGTGAGTTCGTGTGCCTCACACAGTTAACTCTATTATTTATTATTATTATTAATATTATTATTATCTATTCGACTGTATCGACTGTATCTCCTAGGCCTTTCCTAATTTTACTGCAGAAACCACACAAACACCATACAACGTATATTCGTGCCTACCCTTTAGACACAGGACACTCCCCGGCCCCAATATTGTACCTCTAGTACAATATATTCGTGCCTACCCCTGAGACACAGGACACTTTCCAGCAAAGTGCCCCACCGTACCTGCCATTGACTAGTATAAACACAGGGTTTTATCGCCGTCACCCAGGACGCGAAACCAGCCCAACAATGGGCCTCACATACAATGTCCCTTTAACGCATTTGGAAACACCTTCACAACATGCAGACATTAATGTGGACTTACCCGAGATCCATCAGATGTCTCCCTCCAGCAGGAAAAGTCTTCAACCGCCGAGAATCCAGGCGCCCCCGTCGAAAAACTCCGGCCCACCAAGGGTTTTGAAGACGCCGTGCGCACGGTCACTTACCAGATGTCGAACAGCAGCGCCTGGGTTCTCGCTCCGGTATATTGACCTCCATGGCTCAGAAGGACCAAAATGTCAGGTTCATTAATAATTACCTTCGTCCGTAATTATCAATAACTGCAGGAAGACATCTTATTCAATTATTGACATTTAATTAAATAGAAATGGATACAACAGGTAAAAGCCTCCGGAGGGGAGCGTTACAGCAAGTGTCACCTTACAACTTCCGAACGTCTCCTCGAATAGACGTTTTCGTCCCATTCTTATGGTCACAAGTTACAGAGTTGTTGATCATTCCATCACGTATGAGTAAAAACAACATCAGGGACTACAATAACAATCAAAGTATTTTACTAATAACAAAAACAGGGACTAGACCTAACAATATTTAGATTAGAGTAATTATACAACCTCCTTGACCTAAGAATCATATAATATAATCATAATCATATAATCGTTACATACAGAAAAACCCGAAGTGTACGGTTACATAACGATAACAATATTCTTGTTATTGTCCGAATAGCCCTGTCCTCGTCACCAAGGGCCCACCAAATCTCAAGGACCCAGATTGGGTGGATTGTTTGTATAACCATCCTGGAACAGGCTGTCCAGGTTAAAGATGACTTGGTGTGACCTCAACACTTTTGAAAAACAGAAAGAGAATGATTTAACAAAGTAATGAATTGATACAGAGAAAAGAAAGAGAATGATTTAATAAAGAAATGAATTAATATAACTATTATAATAGTAAAACAGAACAAACCCAACAATCACTTAGAACGATGCGAAATAAAAAACTCACTTGAATTGGACGATTTTACACTATATACACAGTAACTGTGTCTCTGACAGTTTGTTTGGCAGCAGGGAAACTTTTCAGTTTTTATTGCCTTAATGTACTTTTCATGCCCTGAAAATCACGTTTTAGCCAAGTATGATTGTTTTCATTATAACCTAATTTCTAGCCATGAGAATGATGCCAAATGGATAACTTACTTGAATTGGACGATTTTACACTATATACACAGTAACTATGTGTCTCTGACAGTTTGTTTGGCAGCAGGGGAACATGTAAGATTAGACAAAGTATCTTTGCAAATGCTTATTCATATTGTATACATTTTTGTGAGTATAACAGCATCGTAGTCATCCTTATGGCTGACATGTCAGCATAAACACCCAACTGTCTGACTGAATAAACAATCTTAGTCTTGTGATTGGGGTGACATGTCAGCACAAATACTCAACTGTCTGACACTGATTAATTACTTTTTGCCCTGCAAATGACTGAAATGTATCTGTCCAAAGTCTTAGTGACAACTGTCAGTTTTTCCTGTATTTAAGACACACACACCGGTCATTCGACTAGAGTTGCAGGAACATCGCGTTGAGCAGGACCCTACTGTAGGAACTCTCACTGTCCACTTTGCAGTCTGGTAATAAATCAATTGGTCCGGGACCAATGAAAGTAGAATGACAATTAGCAAGGGCTTTATAGTCTTGGTCTGTTAATAGAGTCAGGGACTTAACTAAGACAAAGTCAGGGACTTTTGGTCTTTGTGTGTTCAGAGATATTGGGTTAATCACAAAGTAGAGATCAATTTCGGGTAATTTAGAAAATACTTGTTGTTTAAACTATTAGGTCGGTGATTAATATGGGTCAGAAAGCAACAAAAGGGATGGGTTTATTGTCAGATTGCAAAATGAAAATCGGAGAGTTACCGGGACGAGATATCATGGTCCAGCTTGGGCTAAGCCTAGTGGCCACCCAAAATGGCCTCCGACCCAGGGAATTACAGACCAAAAATATCTTCCACACCACCACATCTAACAGCTTCTACTCTCTCGACATTGTCGGGAATGATTCTGCCAAGGTAGCTGAAAGTCTAAGAGAACAGTCTGAAGATATCTGCCCAGCAGCACCAGGACAGGAACAACAAACATGGCCATTACATGTCACCCTGAAGTTCATGGGAGACCGGACGACAAGTGGTTAAACCAATTCTCACAGTTGCCCACTCAACGAATCATAATTAACCACGTATATGCAACTGACCTAATGGACAACCCATTGCCCCCCGGACACATTGCCTATGGGGATGGATCATCATCAAAAACCCTGGATGGAGAAAAACACAACGTATATGCCGTGGTGACTCAAAAAGACAACCTCAAGACAGGACGCCTCCCCGGCGACTGGTCTGCACAAGCCGCAGAAATAGTGGCACTGACAGAGGCATGTAGACTATTCCTAGAACAAGACGTGACGGTGGAAAGACACAGCCCAATCCCTGCTGAATTCCTAAGAGAAATGCAAAATCATTCCCCAGAAAAAGAGAAACTGCAATGGGAAACAGAAGGAGCCACTCAACACAAGAACGGACTCTATGCAGTAGAAAACAAGCCATGCGTGACATGATCATTGTTTGAAGTAATTGCCAAATTGAGCCATGGGAGGAGCCATGTCTCAACAGGAGGGATGATCAGTACAGTACAACAAACAATGCATGTTCCCAGAGGTCTCCAAACTTACTTAAATTTTTTTGGCAATAAACTGTCTGAACTGCTGTAGACACAACTCTCAAGGCAATGAACGACCCAAGCATGGAACAAGGCAAACAGGAACATATCCCTTCGAGCTTCTGAACATGGATTTCATCAAACTGAACCAAAGTGCTGGACTCGTTGAACAAACCATTAGAACAGTAAAACTCAGACTCAGAAAAACCATGGAAGATACAGGAAAACCATGGCAAGAATGCCTGAGCCTGGTAAAAACGTACATAAGAATCATTCCAACAGCACAGGGATGCACACCATTTGAGGCAGTGAAAGACAGACCCTTCCACTTAACAATGTGGGAAAAAGATCTGGTGGTAGAAGAGAAAGGAGAAACAGAATCCCTCACTAAGTGGTTATGCAAAATGTTCCAAGAAAGAACTGTGATGAATGCAAAATAATCTTCCGACATCTTCTCTGTCTCCCACAGAGGAGGTCCTGTCCCCAGGAGAGCTGGTACTGGTCAAGGTGATGAAAAGAAAGTGCTGGTCTTCTCCACGTTGGGACGGACCTCACCGTGTGATTTTGGCCATCATCATCACCGCTCTGTGTTCAACCACATGGGGGGAACGTACCAGAACCTTAGTACACTCCCACTGGAGGAGAATGCCCCACTAGCTAGTTCAGGAAACAATTCAGGGACAATGTTTATGGTGGGAAACATTATTTTTATAGAAAATAGTGGGTTCAATAATACCTAATTCAACAACCATGCAAAATTAAGATCCATTGGAGGTTTTTTTATTCTTGTATAAAAAAGCCCCAAAACATCCCTGCATGATTATTTTTAAACAGAATAGTAAAATATACATCCCAATCATCTTTGGACACAAGTTTCAGATATAAACAGCAACCAGACCCGACTGGACCCAGTTATAATGCAACTACTATTTTTTATCGCAAAATGCATGTTTTGGAGAAAATGTACGCTGGGAAATAGCCCTAGAAGCATCCTGGATCTTTAATTTTAGACAGAATTGTGAAAATACATCCACCTACACAATCAATACTAACTCTGGGTATAAGACCCAACCAGAACCGACTGGGCTTGGTTCTAATACAACCACCATGCAAAATAAAGTGCCCAAATGGAGGTCATTTATTCGGGCATAAAATAACTTCTGAACATCCCTAGATGACGATTTTTATACAGAATAGTGAAAAATACAACCCCATTCCCATCGGACACAAGTTACGGGTGTATACACAAACCAGAACCGACTGGGCCTGGTTCTAATACAACCACTATGCAAAATAAAGTGCCCAAAGGGAGGTCATTGATTAGGGCATAAAAGAACTTCTGAAAATCCCTAGATGATTATTTTTATAGAGAATAGTCAAAAATACATCCCCATTATCATTTGACACAAGTTCCGGCTACATACATCAACCAGAACCGAATGGGCCTGGTTCTAATAGGACCACTATTTTAATCGCAAAGTGCCTGTTATGGACACTATTGACGGTGGGAAATATTCCCTGAACATCCCTGCATCTTTAATTTCACACAGAATAGTGAAAATGCATCCATCAAATCAAATGACACTAATTCTTGGTAAAAGCACCAACCAGAACCGACTGGGCCCGGTTCTAATTCAACCACCATGCAAAATAACGATCAAAATGGAGGTTTTTGATTCTTGTATAAAAAAGCCACAAAACATCCCTGCATGATTATGTTTAAACAGAATAGTAAAATATACATCCCCATCATCTTTGGACACAAGTTTCGGATATAAACAGCAACCAGAACCGAGACGACCCAGTTATAATGCAACTACTATTTTTTATCGCAAAATGCATGTTTTGGAGACTATTTATGGTGGCAAATACCCCTAGAACCATCCTGGATCTTTATTTTTAGACAGAATAGTGAAAATACATCCACCTGCACAATCAACACTAACTCTGGGTAAAAGCACCAACCAGAACCGACTCGGCTTGGTTCTACTACAACCACCATGCAAAATAAAGTGCCCAAATGGAGGTCATTTATTCGGGCATAGAAAAACTTCTGAACATCCCTAGATGATATTTTTTAATACAGAATAGTCAAAAATACAACCCCATTCCTATTGGACACACGTTACGGGTGTAGACACAAACCAGAACCGACTGGGCCTGGTTCTAATACAACCACTATTTTTGTCGCAAAATGCATGTTTTTGACACTATTTATGGTGGGAAATAGTCTCAGAACATCTCTGGATCTTTATTCTTACAGAGAATAGTGAAAATACATCCACTCACACAATCGACACTAATTGTGGGTAAAGCACCAACCAGAACCGACTGGGCCTGGTTCTAAACAACCACTTCTAAATAAAGTGTCCAAATTGAGGTCATTGATTCGGGCATAACAGAACTTCTGAACATCCCTAGAATATTATTTTTATGAAAAATAATCAAAAATACATCCCCATCATCATTGGACACAATTTCTGGGTAAAAACACAAACCAGAACCAACTGGTCCTGGTTCTAATACAACCACTACTTTAACCGCAAAATGCCTGTTTTGGACACTGTTTGTGGTGGGAAATAGCTCTAGAACCATCCTTGATCATTATTGTTATACAAAATAGTGAAAATACATCCACTCACACAATAAACACAAATTCTGGGTAAAAGCACCAACCAAAACCGACTGGGCCTGTTTCTAAACCACCACTTGTGAATAAAGTGACCAAATGAAAGTAATTCATTCGGGCATAACAGAACTTCTGAACATCGCTAGATGATTATTTCTATACAAAATAGTCAAGTATACATCCCCATCATAATTGGACACAAGTTCCGTATACATACACCCACCAGAACCGACTGGACCCTGTTATAATGCAACCACTATTTTGTATCGCCTGTTTTGGACACTGTTTATGGTGGGAGATAGCTCGTATCACCTAGAATGATGCCAATGAAAGACTTACTTAAATTGGACGATTTTACACTATATATACAGGAACTATGTGTCTCTGACAGTGTGTTTGGCAGCAGGGGAACGTTTCAGTTTTTATTGCCTTAATGTGCTTTTCATGGCCTGATAATCACGTTTTGGCCAAGTATGATAGTTTTCATTGTAACTTAATTTCTATCACTTTGAACGATGCCAAATAAAAAACTTACTTGAATTGGACGATTTTTCACTACATAACAGTAACTGTGTCTCTGACAGTTTGTTTGGCAGCAGGGGAACTTTTCAGTTTTTATTGCCTTAATGTACTTTTCATGCCCTGAAAATCATGTTTTGGCCAAGTATGATTGTTTTCATTATAACTTAATTTCTAGCTTGAGAATGATGCCAAATGGATAACTTACTTGAATTGGACGATTTTTCACTTTATACACAGTAACTATGTGTCTCTGACAGTTTGTTTGGCAGCAGGGGAACATGTGAGATTAGACAAAGTATCTTTGCAAATGCTTGTTCAAATTGTATAAGTTTTTGTGAGTATAACAGCATCATAGTCATCCTTATGGCTGACATGTCAGCATAAACACCCAACTGTCTGACTGAATAAACAATCTTAGTCTTGTGATTGGGGTGACATGTCAGCACAAATACTCAACTGTCCGACACTGATCAATTACTTTTTGCCCTGCAAATGACTGAAATGTATCTGTCCAAAGTCCTAGTGACAACTGTCAGTTTTTCCTGTATTTGTGACACACACACTGGTCATTCGACTAGAGTTGCAGGAACATCGCGTTGAACAGGACCCTACTGTAGGAACTCTCACTGTCCACTTTGCAGTCTGGTAATAAACCAATTGGTCCGGGACCAATGAAAGTAGAACAATAATTAGCAAGGGCTTTATAGTCTTGGTCTGTTAATAGAGTCAGGGACTTAATTAAGACAAAGTCAGGGACTTTTGGTCTTTGTGTGTTCAGAGATATTGGGTTAATCACAAAGTAGAGATCACTTTCGGGTAATTTAGAAAATACTTGTTGTTTAAACTATTAAGTAGTTGATTAATATGGGTCAGAAAGCAACAAAAGGAATGGGTTTATTGTCAGAATGCAAAATGAAAATCGGAGAGTTACCGGGACGAGATATCATGGTCCAGCTTGGGCTAAGCCTAGTGGCCACCCAAAATGGCCTCCGACCCAGGGAATTACAGACCAAAAATATCTTCCACACCACCACATCTAACAGCTTCTACTCTCTCGACATTGTCGGGAATGATTCTGCCAAGGTAGCTGAAAGTCTAAGAGAACAGTCTGAAGATATCTGCCCAGCAGCACCAGGACAGGAACAACAAACATGGCCACTACATGTCACCCTGAAGTTCATGGGAGACCGGACGACAAGTAGTTAAACCAATTCTCACAGTTGCCCACTGTTAGACTATAAAATTTTTACCTGACTCCAATTCCTTAACTCTGTAGTCTCCGGTCTAACAATGGAGCGTGTTCAGCATCGGAGGAGACAAACCAGGGTTGAGCGAGGTTATCCACAGATGATTTATTCCATTCAAATTGATTCATACAGAGCTCCGGGTCTCCCTCCCATAGAATAAGCCCGCTGAGTGTTGATGTCCCAAAGCGGAGGATGGAAAAGACATTGTCGAAACCTGTGTTTGCCCAGTGATAGTCCAACAAAAATGCATATTCATTCGCTGATTAATAATGAGATGTGGGCTGGTCCAGGGCTGCTGTGAGGGGGGGTTTCTCTGGGCTCCACATCTTCCAGCCTTGAATCCACATCATCCAGACCTCTGTCTCTGCTGGTCCTATAAAGTCCCGACCCTCCGCCCTGCTCTTTGTTCCTCTGCCCTTTGAAGTCCTCCATCTGGTCTCTTATCAGTGTGGATCCCACCTTGAAATAAGAATCTCAGGAAGAGCCTTTTGTTAACATTATAGTTGAGGAGTCTCAGACCCATCCTTCTGTTCATATTCTATTTGAGTTGGGAACCAGTGGCAACTCTAAAACAAGACCGCCACAACAAAAGGAATGAGTAAAATGTGATATCAAAATGAAACAGCTATACTAAAAAGAATGAGTAAAATATGATATCAAAATGAAACAGCTATACTAAAAAGAATGAGTAAAATATGATATCAAAATGAAACAGCTATACTAAAAAGAATGAGTAAAATATGTCATATTCTTCACCACTCATCGAATCATAATTAACCACGTATATGCAACTGACCTAATGGACAACCCATTGCCCCCGGACACATTGCCTATGGGGATGGATCATCATCAAAAACCCTGGATGGAGAAAAACACAACGTATATGCCGTGGTGACTCAAAAAGACAACCTCAAGACAGGACGCCTCCCCGGCGACTGGTCTGCACAAGCCGCAGAAATAGTGGCACTGACAGAGGCATGTAGACTATTCCTAGAACAAGACGTGACGGTGGAAAGACACAGCCCAATCCCTGCTGAATTCCTAAGAGAAATGCAAAATCATTCCCCAGAAAAAGAGAAACTGCAATGGGAAACAGAAGGAGACACTCAACACAAGAACGGACTCTATGCAGTAGAAAACAAGCCATGCGTGACACGATCATTGTTTGAAGTAATTGCCAAATTGAGCCATGGGGGGAGCCATGTCTCAACAGGAGGGATGATCAGTACAGTACAACAAACAATGCATGTTCCCAGAGGTCTCCAAACTTCATTTTTTTTGGCAGAAACTGTCTGAACTGCTGTAGACACAACTCTCAAGGCAACGAACGACCCAAGCATGGAACAAGGTAAACAGGAACATATCCCTTCGAGCTTCTGAACATGGATTTTATCAAACTGAACCAAAATGCTGGACTCGTCGAACAAACCATTAGAACAGTAAAACTCAGACTCAGAAAAACCATGGAAGACACAGGAAAACCATGGCAAGAATGCCTGAGCCTGGTAGAAACGTACATGAGAATCATTCCAACAGCACAGGGATGCACACCATTTGAGGCAGTGAACGACAGACCCTTCCACTTAACAATGTGGGAAAAAGATCTGGTGGTAGAAGAGAAAGGAGAAACAGATTCTCTCACTAAGTGGTTATGCAAAATGTTCGAAGAAAGAACTGTGATGAATGCAAAATAATCTGCCGACATCTTCTCTGTCTCCCACAGAGGAGGTCCTGTCCCCAGGAGACCTGGTACTCGTCAAGGTGATAAAAAGAAAGTGCTGGTCTTCTCCACGTTGGGACGCACCTCACCGTGTGATTTTGGCCACACCCACCGCCATCAAAATCGAAGGAAGAGACACCTGGATACATCAGTCCCACAGTAAACAAAGTACAAGAATGAAGTGGCTACTCATCATCATCACCGCTCTGTGTTCAACCACATGGGGGGAATGTATCAGAACCTTGGTACACTCCCACTGGAGGAGAATGCCCCACTAGCTGGTTCAGGAAACGATCAGGGGCCCCCAGATCTGCATCCCATTAACCAAGACACCAATCGTCGTTCAAGTCCCTTTGCTCAGCCTACATCTTACTCACTTGGGATTACACAGGACTGACTCCAGTTATTTCTATTGGTACCTACAAGCTCCCAGAGTCTGGTTGGTCTGG
The DNA here is from genome assembly GCF_051989575.1 of Stigmatopora nigra. Classification (NCBI taxonomy): domain Eukaryota; kingdom Metazoa; phylum Chordata; class Actinopteri; order Syngnathiformes; family Syngnathidae; genus Stigmatopora; species Stigmatopora nigra. The sequence goes on from NW_027551611.1 coordinate 654,000, forward strand.
CCAGACACCTGGGACCAGGTCCTCCTCCATACAGGCTACAAGACCATCACATGACCCCTTTCCAAAGAAGCTACTACCATGACCGCTAACTTCACCAAGTTAGCCACCACCATCAAAGATGGTAAACATACGCTGGAGCTCACGACCAATATCCAACAGAAAGGCTGCATCAACCTATGCCTCTGACCGGACCGACCAGTAAAAGGCCCCCTCTTTTACTATGACCATCCGCACTACTAGTCCAGCCAAAGGTCCCCAAAGTGATTTGTGTGAACCCCTTCGTAAAACCATCCGCCACACGCCTACTCAAAATCCGTCCGGCAGGAACACCTAAGCCTGAGGAGATACACCTTATTCTCGCCCATGTCCAAACACAGGAAGAAAACGACTACAACCCGATGATGAGGAACAGTTGGTACAGATACACCGCACTCACAGCCCGCGCCACAACCAATGAGTTGTTATGTCTGTTCCCTCATGCCTACTGCCGTAGCCCAACCACAGCTATGGTCCAACCGACAGAACGAAGAACTCGCCAACCTCACCTACAACTGTATCCTGGGTAATCTGAGAGAATCCTTCCAGCAAAGCTCGACCGCCTACATACCATGGTCGCAGTACCATTAGCAGCTACAGTCAATACCGCAACGTATGTCCAGTGCAACAACCGAACAGACTGTTATCCATCCTGTTTCAACTTCAGCGGACCGGATCCGAAGACCCCTTTGGACCAAGTTCACGTCACCAGGTGCGCCGAGATCAGACACATTCCTTCCCAATCATGGACAGTACTGGACCAAATGTGGTGGCTCTGCGAATGGCAAGTGTATATGATCATCCCCACCAATACAACTGGGCTCTGTGTCCCTACATCTGCATCCGACCACACGTACGTTCTAACAGCAGACTTGATTCCAACTGTCGACGCCAACCCACATCTACCCACCAGGCGTCAACGACGGAGCTTTGATTTCTTCCCCCATGATTCAGTTTGGGGCTCGGATGTCCCCCTCTAATACAAACACTGGTCAGTCTCCTCCAAAATCATGATGGCGGTGTTCCCCAGGGTAGGAACAGCGAAGAACACCCTACGTCTGGAAACCATTGACTACAGATTCCAGGCCCGACACTAATCAATTACTTGTTGCCCTGCAAATGATTGAAACGTATGTGTCCAAAGTCTTAGGGACAACTGTCAGTTTTGGCTGTAGTTAAGACACACTCACTGGTCATTCGACTAGAGTTGCAGTAACATCGCAGTGAACAGGACCCCACTGTAGGAACTCTCACTGTCCACTTTGCAGTCTGGTAATACATATTTTCTATTTAAATTTATCTCACTCTTTCTTAGCCTGCTCCTGAAGTTGTATTTTCAGACCTAACAAACATTTCAGTTTTTTGCCCTAATGTGCGTTTCATGCGCTGAAAATCACGTTTTGGCCAAGTATCATAGTTTTCACTATAACTTAACCTAACCCTAACCCTAACCCTAACCCTAACCCTTACCATAACCCTAACCCTAACCCTCCCTAACCCAAACCCTAACCCAAACCCTAACCCTAATTTCCATCACTTAGAATGATATCAAATGAAAAACCGACTTAATTTGGACGATTATACACTATATACACAGTAACTATGTGTCATTGACAGTTTGTTTCGCAGCGGGGGAACATTTCAGTTTTTATTGCCTTAATGTGCATTTCATGCGCTGAAAATCACGTTTTGGCCAAGTATCATAGTTTTCACTATAACTTAATTTCTATCACTTAGAATGATGCCAAATGAAAAACTTACTTGAATTGGACGATAATACACTATATACACTGTAACTATGTGTCTCTGACAGTTTGTTTCGCAGCAGGGGAACATTTCAGTTTTTATTGCCTTAACGTGCGTTTCATGCGCTGAAAATCACGTTTTGGCCAAGTATCATAGTTTTCACTATAACTTAATTTCTATCACTTAGAATGATGCTAAATGCAAAACTTACTTGAAATGGACGATTTTACACTATATACACAGTAACTATGTGCCTCTGACAGTTTGTCTCGCAGCAGGGGAACATTTCAGTTTTTATTGCCTTTACGTGCCTTTCATGCGCTGAAAATTACGTTTTGGCCAAGTATCATAGTTTTCACTATAACTTAATTTCTAGCACTTAGAATGATGCCAAATGCAATACTTACTTGAATTGGACGATTTTACACTATATACACAGTAACTATGTGTCTCTGACAGTTTGTTTCGCAGCAGGGGAACATTTCAGTTTTTATTGCCTTAACGTGCGTTTCATGCGCTGAAAATCACGTTTTGGCCAAGTATCATAGTTTTCACTATAACTTAATTTCTATCACTTAGAATGATGCTAAATGAAAAACTTACTTGAATTGGACGATAATACACTATATACACAGTAACTATGTGTCTCTAAAAGTTTGTTTCGCAGCAGGGGAACATTACAGTTTTTATTGCCTTAATGTGCGTTTCATGCGCTGAAAATCACGTTTTGGCCAAGTATCATAGTTTTCACTATAACTTAATTTCTAGCACTTAGAATGAGGCCAAATGAAAAACTTACTTGAATTGGACAATTGTACACTACATACACAGTAACTATGTGTCTCTGACAGTTTGTTTCGCAGCAGGGGAACATTTCTGTTTTTATTGCCTTAACGTGCGTTTCATGCGCTGAAAATCACGTTTTGGGCAAGTATCATAATTTTCACTATAACTTAATTTCTATCACTTAGAATGATGCTAAATGCAAAACTTACTTGAATTGGACGATTTTACACTATATACACAGTAACTATGTGCCTCCGACAGTTTGTTTCGCAGCCGGGCAACATTTCAGTTTTTATTGCCTTAACGTGCTTTTCATGTGCTGAAAATCACGTTTTGGCCAAGTATCAAAATTTTCAATATAACTTAATTTCCATCACTTAGAATGATGCTAAATGCAAAACTTACTTGAATTGGACGATTTTACACTATATACACAGTAACTATGTGTCTCTGACAGTTTGTTTGGCAGCAGGGGAACATTTCAGTTTTTATTGCCTGAATGTGCTTTTCATGCGCTGAAAATCATGTTTAGGCCAAGTATCATGGTTTTCATTATAACTTAATATCTAGCCATTAGAATGATGCCAAATTAAAAACTTATTAAATTATAAAATTTGATGATATTACACTATATATAAAGAGACATTTGTGTCTCTGACAGTTTTACACAGTTTTACAAGTTATGACTCCAAACTCTTAATTTACAATTCTGCCTTTATGGATACATTGCATCACCACCCCCTGAGTGGATACCTTACCTCTCACTGTCTTTCACTTACCTTCATTCAGCATGTAGGTGTCAGATCACCTTGTACCTAATGTCTATTCATATTACCTCACCCGAAGTTATTACACAGAAGGGATTGTGTTATGTTACCCCAAGTTTAGAGTCCCAACGGATGTGGGAAACTTACAGCGTCTGTCTGCCAGAGAGCAGCAGCTGGAACCGATTGTGACCAGGGTGGCATGGGTCCCTGATCATGTCCCTGGCTCTGCTGAGGTAACGAGGGCTGGCAATGTCTTCCAGTGAGGGCAGAGTAGCCGACGATCTTCTGCGTAGTGGTGATACCTTTCTAAATAGCCTTTTTGTCTGCTGCCGTTCTTTCCGCGTACCACCAAATGTGCTTTTTATGCGCTGATAAGCACATTTTGGTCGAATATGAAAGTTTCCAAGTGTGCACTTGACCCTGGATGACCTGGAGAGTGACAGTTACTCCTGAAGTTGAACCTTTTTTTCATCCCACAATTCAAGGAAACAATTGCAAACCCTGTTAGCCAGCCTTTCTTATATTTCGCGAGGCGAACAAACAATTGCAAGGCCAACTAGTTAGTCTTTCTTACATTCCACGATCTTTATTCAATTGTAAAACCAGTTTGGCTAGTCTACCTTGCATTCTACGATCTTATCAAACAAAGGTAAAACCAGTATGACCACATGGTGCGACAAGAATAAACAATTATTAAGCCAGTTAGCCAGTCCATCCCACAATTCCCTTCTTTTGTGTCTGTGAAAATATCGAAATATTGAAATGGCTGTTTCCATGAGCCAGAGAAGAACCAGTCAAGCCATTCTCGTTGTGGAACCGAATCTCCGGTCACAGCTCTCTGCATGTTCCTAATAGCCTGCAGGGCATCATGGACCGAGCAGGACATGCCGGCAGGGATGAAGGGGCAGCACGAGTCTCCCACTATGGCACACACACAGCCCCGCTGGGTGGCCACTCCGTCAAGAGCAGGGCAGCCCTGGAAAATCACCTGGGCCATGGCGGCTACCCAGCCTGACTGATGCGCCGACACAGGCCCGGAACCTGCCTTCAATGGTCTTCAAATGCAGGGCGTTCCTTGCCGCTCCCACTTAAGGGAACTGAGCCATTAGGATTTTGGATGAGACTGACCAGTATTTGTGTTTGAGGGACACATCCGAGCCACACACTGGATTATAGTCGTGAGCTCCGTCAATAATGTGCCCAAATGGAGGTCATTGATTCGGGAATAACAGAACTTCTGAAGATCCCTAGATGATTATTTTTATACATAATAATCAAAAATACATCCCCATCGTCAATGGATACAATTTTTCGGGTAAATTCACTAACCAGAACAGACTGGGCCTGGTTCTAATACAACCACTATTTTAATCCCAGGATACCTGTTTTGGACACTGTTTATGGTGGGAAAATAGCTCCAGAACCATCCTGGATCATTATTTTTACACAGAATAGTGAAAATACATCCATCTACACATTCAACACTAATTATGGGTAGAAGCACCAACCAGAACTGACTGCGCCCGGTTCTAATACGACCACTATTTTAATCGCAAAATGCCTGTTTTGGAAAATGTTTATGGTGGGAAATATTATTTTTAAAGAAAATAGTGAAACTACATCTACCTACTCAATCAACACAAATTCTGGGTAAATACACCAACCAGAACCGATTGGGCCTTGTTCTAATACAACCACTATTTTTATCGCAAAATGTTTTGGACACTATTGACGGTGGGAAATATTCCCAAAACATCCCTGCATCTTTAATTTTACTCATAATAGTGAAAATGCATCCATCCACACAATTGACACTAAATCTGGGTAAAAGCGGCAACCAGAACCGACTGGGCCCGGTTCTAATACGACCACTATTTTAATCGCAAAATGCCTGTTTTGGACAATGTTTATGGTGGGAAACATTATTTTTATAGAAAATAGTGAAACTACATCCACCTACTCAACCAACACAAATTCTGGGTAAATACACCAACCAGAACCGATTGGGCCTTGTTCTGATACAACCACTATTTTTATCGCAAAATGTTTTGGACACTATTGACGGTGGGAAATCTTCCCAAAACATCCCTGCATCTTTCATTTTACACATAATAGTGAAAATGCATCCATCCACACAATTGACACTAAATCTGGGTAAAAGCGGCAACCAGAACCGACTGGTCCCGGTTCTAATTCAACAACCATGCAAAATTAAGATCCATTGGAGGTTTTTTTATTCTTGTATAAAAAAGCCCCAAAACATCCCTGCATGATTATTTTTAAACAGAATAGTAAAATATACATCCCAATCATCTTTGGACACAAGTTTCAGATATAAACAGCAACCAGAACCGACTGGGCCTGGTTCTAATAGTACCACTATTTTAATCGCAAAGTGCCTGTTATGGACACTATTGACGGTGGGAAATATTCCCTGAACATCCCTGCATCTTTAATTTCACACAGAATAGTGAAAATGCATCCATCAAATCAAATGACACTAATTCTTGGTAAAAGCACCAACCAGAACCGACTGGGCCCGGTTCTAATTCAACCACCATGCAAAATAACGATCAAAATGGAGGTTTTTGATTCTTGTATAAAAAAAGCCACAAAACATCCCTGCATGATTATGTTTAAACAGAATAGTAAAATATACATCCCCATCATCTTTGGACACAAGTTTCGGATATAAACAGCAACCAGAACCGAGACGACCCAGTTATAATGCAACTACTATTTATTATCGCAAAATGCATGTTTTGGAGACTATTTATGGTGGCAAATACCCCTAGAACCATCCTGGATCTTTATTTTTAGACAGAATAGTGAAAATACATCCACCTGCACAATCAAAACTAACTCTGGGTAAAAGCACCAACCAGAACCGACTCGGCTTGGTTCTACTACAACCACCATGCAAAATAAAGTGCCCAAATGGAGGTCATTTATTCGGGCATAGAAAAACTTCTGAACATCCCTAGATGATATTTTTTAATACAGAATAGTCAAAAATACAACCCCATTCCTATTGGACACACGTTACGGGTGTAGACACAAACCAGAACCGACTGGGCCTGGTTCTAATACATCCACTATTTTTGTCGCAAAATGCATGTTTTTGACACTATTTATGGTGGGAAATAGTCTCAGAACATCTCTGGATCTTTATTCTTACAGAGAATAGTGAAAATACATCCACTCACACAATCGACACTAATTGTGGGTAAAGCACCAACCAGAACCGACTGGGCCTGGTCCTAAACAACCACTTCTAAATAAAGTGTCCAAATTGAGGTCATTGATTCGGGCATAACAGAACTTCTGAACATCCCTAGAATATTATTTTTATAAAGAATAATCAAAAATACATCCCCATCATCATTGGACACAATTTCTGGGTAAAAACACGAACCAGAACCAACTGGTCCTGGTTCTAATACAACCACTACTTTAACCGCAAAATGCCTGTTTTGGACACTGTTTGTGGTGGGAAATAGCTCCAGAACCATCCTTGATCATTATTGTTATACAAAATAGTGAAAATACATCCACTCACACAATAAACACAAATTCTGGGTAAAAGCACCAACCAAAACCGACTGGGCCTGTTTCTAAACCACCACTTGTGAATAAAGTGACCAAATGAAAGTAATTCATTCGGGCATAACAGAACTTCTGAACATCGCTAGATGATTATTTCTATACAAAATAGTCAAGTATACATCCCCATCATAATTGGACACAAGTTCCGTATACAAACACCCACCAGAACCGACTGGACCCTGTTATAATGCAACCACTATTTTGTATCGCCTGTTTTGGACACTGTTTATGGTGGGAGATAGCTCCAGTATCACCTAGAATGATGCCAATGAAAGACTTACTTGAATTGGACGATTTTACACTATATATACAGGAACTATGTGTCTCTGACAGTGTGTTTGGCAGCAGGGGAACGTTTCAGTTTTTATTGCCTTAATGTGCTTTTCATGGCCTGATAATCACGTTTTGGCCAAGTATGATAGTTTTCATTGTAACTTAATTTCTATCACTTTGAACGATGCCAAATAAAAAACTTACTTGAATTGGACGATTTTTCACTACATAACAGTAACTGTGTCTCTGACAGTTTGTTTGGCAGCAGGGGAACTTTTCAGTTTTTATTGCCTTAATGTACTTTTCATGCCCTGAAAATCATGTTTTGGCCAAGTATGATTGTTTTCATTATAACTTAATTTCTAGCTTGAGAATGATGCCAAATGGATAACTTACTTGAATTGGACGATTTTTCACTTTATACACAGTAACTATGTGTCTCTGACAGTTTGTTTGGCAGCAGGGGAACATGTGAGATTAGACAAAGTATCTTTGCAAATGCTTGTTCAAATTGTATAAGTTTTTGTGAGTATAACAGCATCATAGTCATCCTTATGGCTGACATGTCAGCATAAACACCCAACTGTCTGACTGAATAAACAATCTTAGTCTTGTGATTGGGGTGACATGTCAGCACAAATACTCAACTGTCCGACACTGATCAATTACTTTTTGCCCTGCAAATGACTGAAATGTATCTGTCCAAAGTCCTAGTGACAACTGTCAGTTTTTCCTGTATTTGAGACACACACACTGGTCATTCGACTAGAGTTGCAGGAACATCGCGTTGAACATGACCCTACTGTAGGAACTCTCACTGTCCACTTTGCAGTCTGGTAATAAACCAATTGGTCCGGGACCAATGAAAGTAGAACAATAATTAGCAAGGGCTTTATAGTCTTGGTCTGTTAATAGAGTCAGGGACTTAACTAAGACAAAGTCAGGGACTTTTGGTCTTTGTGTGTTCAGAGATATTGGGTTAATCACAAAGTAGAGATCACTTTCGGGTAATTTAGAAAATACTTGTTGTTTAAACTATTAAGTAGGTGATTAATATGGGTCAGAAAGCAACAAAAGGAATGGGTTTATTGTCAGAATGCAAAATGAAAATCGGAGAGTTACCGGGACGAGATATCATGGTCCAGCTTGGGCTAAGCCTAGTGGCCACCCAAAATGGCCTCCGACCCAGGGAATTACAGACCAAAAATATCTTCCACACCACCACATCTAACAGCTTCTACTCTCTCGACATTGTCGGGAATGATTCTGCCAAGGTAGCTGAAAGTCTAAGAGAACAGTCTGAAGATATCTGCCCAGCAGCACAAGGACAGGAACAACAAACATGGCCATTACATGTCACCCTGAAGTTCATGGGAGACCGGACGACAAGTAGTTAAACCAATTCTCACAGTTGCCCACTGTTAGACTATAAATATTTTACCTGACTCCAATTCCTTAACTCTGTAGTCTCCAGTCTAACAATGGAGCGTGTTCAGCATCGGAGGAGACAAACCAGGGTTGAGCGAGCTTATCCACAGATGATTTATTCCATTCAAATTGATTCATACAGAGCTCCGGGTCTCCCTCCCATAGAATAAGCCCGCTGAGTGTTGATGTCCCAAAGCGGAGGATGGAAAAGACATTGTCCAAACCTGCGTTTGCCCAGTGATAGTCCAACAAAAATGCATATTCATTCGCTGATTAATAATGAGATGTGGGCTGGTCCAGGGCTGCTGTGAGGGGGGTTTTCTCTGGGCTCCACATCTTCCAGCCTTGAATCCACATCATCCAGACCTCTGTCTCTGCTGGTCCTATAAAGTCCCGACCCTCCGCCCTGCTCTTTGTTCCTCTGCCCTTTGAAGTCCTCCATCTGGTCTCTTATCAGTGTGGATCCCACCTTGAAATAAGAATCTCAGGAAGAGCCTTTTGTTAACATTATAGTTGAGGAGTCTCAGACCCATCCTTCTGTTCATATTCTATTTGAGTTGGGAACCAGTGGCAACTCTAAAACAAGACCGCCACAACAAAAGGAATGAGTAAAATGTGATATCAAAATGAAACAGCTATACTAAAAAGAATGAGTAAATTATGATATCAAAATGAAACAGCTATACTAAAAAGAATGAGTAAAATATGATATCAAAATGAAACAGCTATACTAAAAAGATTGAGTAAAATATGTCATATTCTTCACCACTCATCGAATCATAATTAACCACGTATATGCAACTGACCTAATGGACAACCCATTGCCCCCGGACACATTGCCTATGGGGATGGATCATCATCAAAAACCCTGGATGGAGAAAAACACAACGTATATGCCGTGGTGACTCAAAAAGACAACCTCAAGACAGGACGACTCCCCGGCGACTGGTCTGCACAAGCCGCAGAAATAGTGGCACTGACAGAGGCATGTAGACTATTCCTAGAACAAGACGTGACGGTGGAAAGACACAGCCCAATCCCCGCTGAATTCCTAAGAGAAATGCAAAATCATTCCCCAGAAAAAGAGAAACTGCAATGGGAAACAGAAGGAGACACTCAACACAAAAACGGACTCTATGCAGTAGAAAACAAGCCATGCGTGACACGATCATTGTTTGAAGTAATTGCCAAATTGAGCCATGGGGGGAGCCATGTCTCAAAAGGAGGGATGATCAGTACAGTACAACAAACAATGCATGTTCCCAGAGGTCTCCAAACTTCATTTTTTTTGGCAGAAACTGTCTGAACTGCTGTAGACACAACTCTCAAGGCAACGAACGACCCAAGCATGGAACAAGGTAAACAGGAACATATCCCTTCGAGCTTCTGAACATGGATTTTATCAAACTGAACCAAAATGCTGGACTCGTCGAACAAACCATTAGAACAGTAAAACTCAGACTCAGAAAAACCATGGAAGACACAGGAAAACCATGGCAAGAATGCCTGAGCCTGGTAGAAACGTACATGAGAATCATTCCAACAGCACAGGGATGCACACCATTTGAGGCAGTGAACGACAGACCCTTCCACTTAACAATGTGGGAAAAAGATCTGGTGGTAGAAGAGAAAGGAGAAACAGATTCTCTCACTAAGTGGTTATGCAAAATGTTCGAAGAAAGAACTGTGATGAATGCAAAATAATCTGCCGACATCTTCTCTGTCTCCCACAGAGGAGGTCCTGTCCCCAGGAGACCTGGTACTCGTCAAGGTGATAAAAAGAAAGTGCTGGTCTTCTCCACGTTGGGACGCACCTCACCGTGTGATTTTGGCCACACCCACCGCCATCAAAATCGAAGGAAGAGACACCTGGATACATCAGTCCCACAGTAAACAAAGTACAAGAATGAAGTGGCTACTCATCATCATCACCGCTCTGTGTTCAACCACATGGGGGGAATATATCAGAACCTTGGTACACTCCCACTGGAGGAGAATGGCCCACTAGCTGGTTCAGGAAACGATCAGGGGCCCCCAGATCTGCATCCCATTAACCAAGACACCAATCGTCGTTCAAGTCCCTTTGCTCAGCCTACAGCTTACTCACTTGGGATTACACAGGACTGACTCCAGTTATTTCTATTGGTACCTACAAGCTCCCAGAGTCTGGTTGGTCTGGCCAGACACCTGGGACCAGGTCCTCCTCCATACAGGCTACAAGACCATCACATGACCCCTTTCCAAAGAAGCTACTACCATGACCGCTAACTTCACCAAGTTAGCCACCACCATCAAAGATGGTAAACATACGCTGGAGCTCACGACCAATATCCAACAGAAAGGCTGCATCAACCTATGCCTCTGACCGGACCGACCAGTAAAAGGCCCCCTCTTTTACTATGACCATCCGCACTACTAGTCCAGCCAAAGGTCCCCAAAGTGATTTGTGTGAACCCCTTCGTAAAACCATCCGCCACACGCCTACTCAAAATCCGTCCGGCAGGAACACCTAAGCCTGAGGAGATACACCTTATTCTCGCCCATGTCCAAACACAGGAAGAAAACGACTACAACCCGATGATGAGGAACAGTTGGTACAGATACACCGCACTCACAGCCCGCGCCACAACCAATGAGTTGTTATGTCTGTTCCCTCATGCCTACTGCCGTAGCCCAACCACAGCTATGGTCCAACCGACAGAACGAAGAACTCGCCAACCTCACCTACAACTGTATCCTGGGTAATCTGAGAGAATCCTTCCAGCAAAGCTCGACCGCCTACATACCATGGTCGCAGTACCATTAGCAGCTATTTTAATCGCAAAATGCCTGTTTTGGACAATGTTTATGGTGGGAAACTTTATTTTTATAGAAAATAGTGAAACTACATCCACCCACTCAATCAACACAAATTCTGGGTAAATACACCAACCAGAACCGATTGGGCCTTGTTCTAATACAACCACTATTTTTATCGCAAAATGTTTTGGACACTATTGACAGTGGGAAATATTCCCAGAACATCCCTGCATCTTTAATTTTATACATAATAGTGAAAATGCATCCATCCACACAATTGACACTAAATCTGGGTAAAAGCGGCAACCAGAACCGACTGGGCCCGGTTCTAATTCAACCACCATGCAAAATAAAGATCCATTCGAGGTTTTTGATTCTTGTATAAAAATGCCCCAAAACATCCCTGCATGATTATTTTTAAACAGAATAGTAAAATATACATCCCTATCATCTTTGGACACAAGTTTCAGATATAAACAGCAACCAGACCCGACTGGACCCAGTTATAATGCAACAACTATTTTTTATTGCAAAATGCATGTTTTGGAGAAAATTTACGCTGGGTGTGAAATATATTTGCATGCATATATATATAATCTTGCACCCATTTCACTATGATATATTAAAGGTTACTAGAATAGAATATTAATTTACACCTATTGGTTAAAATGTGCACTACACCTTTTGTACTCCACCTCCTTCATTTGTATTGACGCCTACCGTTTTTATGACTTGTCTTATCTCTAATAAAACCACGGTTGAAGCAACCTTTCAGCGGGAAACAGCCTTGAGGAGCTTGGAGAGTAGTCACACTCTCGGGCCTCTGATTTGTCCACTCCCCCGCCTCTGCAGACGCGGCCTTTAACTTTCATTCCATCTGCATCAGTGTGTGTTCCTGTGTTCGAGTTTATTTAAGTGTTGGCTGGTAGCTCCAACATTATAGTGCCCGAAACCCGGAAGGTTTCGCATCCTGATTTTGGTTCGCGAATAATTAATCCAAAAATCTGACGTCAGCTCTCTCCCCATTGAGGAGAAGGGTGATCGATTCTCCGCTGTCCAGAAGAAGGAAGCGAATCCATCCCACCGGACACAGAGCACATCTGAGCGGTAAGGCACTTTTAAAATTAATTTGTAGAATCCAATCCAGTATTGAGACCCCGTCTTTCTAGAGAAGAAAGATACTCCGTGTGTCGGAGAAAAATGTTTCTTTACCGCTCCTCGTAAGTTAGGGGAAACGTTCTCGGGATTTCAGAAGTTAGGTAAATTAAACGGGAGATCAAGTAAGGATCTCGAGATTTCTGGTTTGAGTTCTAATGCGTGAATCACCAGACAAAGAGGAGGAGGTCGCAACTCTCCGCCAGGGACTCCGAGGATTGCGTTAAAGATATAGAAAAAATATTATTATACTGTGCCAAGAGAATGAAAGCTCAAAATAAAGAATATATATATATATATATATATATATATATATATATATATATATATATATATATATATATATATATATATATATATATATATATATATATATATATATATATATATATATATATATATATATATATATATATATATATATATATATATATATATATATATATATATATATATATATATATATATATATATATATATATATATATATATATATATATATATATATATATATATATATATATATATATATATATATATATATATATATATATATATATATATATATATATATATATATATATATATATATATATATATATATATATATATATATATATATATATATATATATATATATATATATATATATATATATATATATATATATATATATATATATATATATATATATATATATATATATATATATATATATATATATATATATATATATATATATATATATATATATATATATATATATATATATATATATATATATATATATATATATATATATATATATATATATATATATATATATATATATATATATATATATATATATATATATATATATATATAATCTGAAACTTGCAAGTAATCTCCCTAAGGAGAAATTTAAACCAGAGCACTTGTGACACGCTCGTAAATCACGTCGTTTGCCGCGCAAAATAAGAGTATAAATGACTATCTAGGCGGGAAAATAAGATAGTAAATTAAACGGGACGTCCCTAGAGAAGGTGAGTAAACACTAAATAAAAACTAATAAATACATTATCAGAATAACGGAATATATCAATATAATTTTTGAATAAGCAAAAATCTTCAAACAAAAGAAAAGTTGCAAAAATGGGTTTAACAAACAGCAAAGAACTCTCAACCGACATGAAGTTTATGCTGAAGCATTTTCCTGATAATTGCACATATATGAAAGAATGGAGGAAAAATAAAGACAAAGAGTTGGATGGGAGACTGTTGGAGGAGCCATTACAGGCCATAAAGCGTAAATTACAAGTCGAGAAGGCTATTGAAAGAGGAAAAAAAGAGAAGATATGTAAAGAACTTCAAGATATTCAAGTTTGGATCGGTCAAGCCCAATTAAGACAGAAACAAAAAATTATGAAGAAAATTAAACAAGCTGAACAAAAAACAAGTATGGCAGCTTTGATTAATATTAGGCCCCACGAAGAGACACTGGCCCCCTCCAGTGCACTCACTTCGGACAGGCTGTGCCAAGCACCTTTTACGAGCCAAGGGCACAAAGAGGGAGGGGGGACCTGAGATGCACACACAAGAACAACATCTCAAGTTACAAAGGGCCTCTTACAATCCACACGATGAAGAAAGGAGGGGTGAGCCAGAGCCCACAGGTGCCGCTGCAGAACCAGCAGGAGTAATCAAAATGCAGACAAGAGCACAAAGAGAAAAATGGGAGGAGGACAACTCTATCCTCCCTTGATAGCATTTCAAGGACCTTACACTGGCCCACAGCCATGGGCACCACCAAGCCAAATGTATCCCATGGTTGAAGTTGCAAACCCACACTTCCAAGTGAATGGAGATCGTGATCAAACCATTCTCGTCCACCATCCATGGACCGAGTCTGAATGTACTGAAGCATGAAAGGGACTGGGAGACCCAATAAAAAACCCAACTGAATGGTCCAATAATTTTGAACAGCTAAGGCAAAGTTTTCACCTGAATGGAGCTGAGACAAGAAAAGCGTTCACCATGAGTCTGGGACACAACCGGGCAAGAGTGAGAGGAAACTTCGATGAAAAAAACAACCAAGGAAAAATTCACCCCCATGATTCACCAGACCTAACGATGCTAGTAGAAAGAGTCCTGAGTCGAGTTCGAGAGACGTGGCGCCCAACACCATGTTATGACAAAATTAGAGCCACAAGACAGGAACAAGGACAAGGAATTCATAAATTCAGAGCAAGATTTGAAGAAGTGTTCAAAGCCCACAGTGGGATAACGGAAGACCAAAATGAGCAAGGGGCGTACCAAGCCCAACTGAGACAAGGGTTCCTGGAAGGGCTCCAGCCCCATATCAAAGGGTTCGTGCAGAAGTACTGTGTCACATACCGAACCATGCCAATGAACCAACTCATGGAGTGGGCGATTCATGCTGAGGAGAGACACTGCCAAAAACAGGCGAAGAGTCATCAGAAGTATACTACCAACGAGGACATGGAAGAGTAAGTGGCCGAGGAAGACACGGCCGACCAAGAAGAAGAAGCCCAGATGACAAGTGTTTCAAGTGTCAAGAGAGAGGACATTTTGCTCGAGACTGCAAAAATACACACAGGTGGGACCAGAGACCCCCACCGTTCAACCCAGAAAATCAATATCAAGAATGACGCCAGAAGAAATGGAAGTCTAACACAGAAGAGGAAACTGAAGAAAGCGTTTGGGAGGACGAAGAAACCCCCTGCTCGCCAGTAGAAGTGTTAGACTTAACCGAAATCATGTCCACCCTCTGGGAGAGAGATAGCAAACCATACTACACCTTACTGGTGGGACAAAGTCAAACACCAGTAAGATTCTTATGCTACACTGGAGCAGATAAATCAGTCATCAAAGACAAAGTGCCAGGATTGATACCAGGAAAGGAGTGGATCACTGTGATAGGAGCAGGAGGACACATGGAGCTATTGAAGAAGTCGAAGAAAACAAAAATAACTGATGAAAATGGACAAAATCATGAAGTAAAATTTGTCCTGAGTAAAAACTGTCCTGTGAACCTCATGGGAAGAGATCTACTCCGTAAACTGGGAATCAGCCTTATCCCCACAGACGATGGTATGAAACCAGTACACAGATGGGAGGAAGCGGAAATCCAAATAGTTGAAGATCAAGAGGAACCTCATACTTTCTACTCCCTAGATTTAGCAACACAAGGGCCCTCATCCGTAATCCGACAGTTAAAATCTAAAGTCGAAAATATTAATGGCCAAACACAAACCCACTGGCCACTACACATCACCATGAAATTTGGAAAAGCCAGACCAGAATTTGTTAAACAGTTCGAGCGACTGGGACCCCAACTAGTCCGACTGGAGTACCTGTATTCCACAGCAGAGGGAGATGCAGCCACTTCGGTGGACTTGCCGCCACAAGCGAAAAAACTACGACAGCTTGAGATAACACCTCATGTGTCCATAAAGAGAAAACACCAAATGTCCTGGAAAGACCTAGGACGCATGGTGCAATTTTTGGAGACCAGAAACGAGGAGTCGTGGTCATCACATCAGACTCCCACAGTCAGCGTACTAACAAACACCCCATATGGAACAGTGACAAGACAGAAGCTGAAGTGGATGACCCAAGCAAGTCCGAAGACGCATTTAACTGCATGACAAGACTACATACTACTACAAGCTGAAGATTTCCCTACAGTACCGAGTTCACTGTGGTCCAAATCAAAAGCAGATGTAGGAAAAATGACCACAGCAAGAGAAGTAAGAATTGAGCCCAAGACATCATTTCGACCACGGGCTAAACAATACCCCCTTAAACCAGATGCTATAAATGGCATCGGACCAGTAATTAAAGAAATGCTCGAAGCAGGCATTCTAATTGAAAGTCCATCAAGCGAATGTAACACACCTATCTTTCCCGTGAAGAAAACGGAGACGGGAACGTGGAGATTGGTCCAAGACCTAAGACGGGTCAATGAAGCAGTGAGGTCCAGAGCATCCTGGGTACCCGACCCACACATACTGTTGAACGAGTTAAAGCCAAATCAGAAATTCTTTACAGTAATTGACCTAAGCAATGCATTTTTCTCTATACCATTACACAAAACAGCACAAGACT
Source organism: Stigmatopora nigra (assembly GCF_051989575.1). Taxonomy (NCBI): domain Eukaryota; kingdom Metazoa; phylum Chordata; class Actinopteri; order Syngnathiformes; family Syngnathidae; genus Stigmatopora; species Stigmatopora nigra. Next base: position 670,706 of record NW_027551611.1, read on the forward strand.
GGTTTGGTTTCACATTCGAAGGAACCAAATACACATACACAAGGCTGCCACAGGGATTGCAGCATGTATAAATCAGCATGAACACAGACACCACACAGATCCTAGTATATGTAGACGATATACTGATAGCCAGCCCCACCGAAGAGGAAGACAAAGAAGCAATCAGATTATTCAAACATCGAGAGCAAACTGGGAACAAGGCGTCGCTGAAGAAACTGCAGTACTGTCAGGAGTCAGTCATCTTCTTGGGACACCGAGTCTCACAGAAAGGAAGGGAACTAACGGACGGAAGACGAGAAGCCATCCAGCAATGTCCGAAACCACAGACGAAAAAACAAATGATGGCCTTCTTAGGCCTAACTAACTACTGCAGGAGTTGGAATCCAAATTATGCAGAACTAACTCAGCCACTTCTAGACATGATCTATGCCACTGAGATGACAATGAGAGACCCAGTGACATGGACTGAAGAAGGAAACCGAACATTCATGGAAGTGAAGCAACACATCTTGGAATCAGGAGTCCTAGCATTTCCTAACTATGAAAATATGAAAAACCATTCACCCAAACAGTGACTTGCAAAGGAGCGTTCATGACATCAGTGTTACTACAACCACATGGAACAAAGATTAAACCAGTAGCGTTCTACCCAAAACGACTGGACCCAGTTGCAGCTGCCCTACCCCCGTAAGTACGAGCAGTGTGTGCAGCAGCATTAGCGGTCCAGATGACAGCTGAACTTGTACTGTTCCATCCACTCACACTCCAAGTCCCCCATGAAGTGGATCTACTGATAACACAAACCAAAATGTCGTTCCTGTCACCAGCAAGACACCTGGCCGTAACAGCCACATTGTTATCGCAACCCCATCTCACGATTAAGCGATGCAATACCTTGAACCCAGCAACGTTAATACCAACTGAAGAAGACGGAGATCCACACCAATGTGATGAAAGAACCAGTGAAAGCTGTAAACCAAGACCAGATCTAAAAGACACTCCTATTCCAGACAGCACTTATGTATACGTAGATGGATCCGCATCCAAATCAGAACAAGGAAAAAATCAAGTAGGATTTGCAGTCGTCACAGACAACAAAGTCTTATGTGCAGAAAAATTGCCATCTAATCACTCAGCGCAAGATGCAGAAATTATAGCATTGACAAAGGCGTGCACATTGTTTAAAGGTAGGAAGGTCACGATTTATACAGACAGCCAATATGCACACTCCACTCTACATGTATTTGCTGCACAATGGATTAGAAGAGGGATGAAAACATCCACAGGCAAATCAGTAGAGCATGCCGAACTGCTGAAACAATTACTTAATGCAGTACTACTTCCCAGCCACATAGCTGTATGCAAATGTAAGGCACATACTAACAGCAGCGACAGAATTAGTAGAGGAAATACTAGAGCAGATACAGCAGCTAAAGGAACAGCACAAACACTGAGTGCTCAGTATACACAACAACAACATGAGTCAATCCCAAAAACAGTATTAATTGAAATGCAAAACATTGCACCACAGAATGAAAAAGATGCATGGATAATCAAAGGCGCAGAACAGTCTGCGGACGGCCTATATACAATAAAAGGCCTACCCTGCTTGCCAAAAAAATTATTCCAAATGGTAGCAAAATTGAGCCATGGAAAGTCTCATGTCTCAACAAGGGGGATGATAGACATGGTACAGCGTGTTTTCCATGTGACAACAGGTCTAAATACCTATTTTAAATTTTTTTGTAGAGACTGTTTAATTTGCTGCAAACATAATGTGCAAGGTAACCTCAGACCCAAACGAGGCCAATGCCCAAAAGGTACCTACCCATTTGAAATTATACACATGGATTTCATTGAATTATCCAGAAGCAACCAGTATAAATACTGTTTAGTCTTGATTGACTCATTCTCGAAATGGACTGAAATAGTCCCCTCAAAAACACCAGACGCATTGAGGTGGCTAAAGCCATCTGTAAACACATAATCCCAGAACATGGGATCCCCAGAATCATCTGGAGTGACAATGGAACTCATTTTGTAAACAGCATAATACAATACATGGCAAACCACCTAGGAATAAGTCTAAAAAATCACTGCTCGTACCATCCGCAAAGCGCGGGACTGGTAGAGAGAACAAATGGTACAATAGAACTAAGGCTTAAAAAAACCATGGAAGAAACAAAAAAAACCATGGCCAGAATGCTTACCACTAGTCAAAACATATATGAGAATTGTACCAACTAGCTCAGGATTAACACCTTTTGAGATAGTTCATGGAAGACCATTCCAACTTCCCCTATGGGAAGGTGAACCATGGCAAGAGACTAAGGGCGAGGCAGATCCACTCACAGAGTGGATGGTAAAAATGTTTAGAGAAAAACTTGTCCAAAATACATGTAAGCTGCCGTTATCCCCTTTGTCTCCCCTACAGGAGGTGGTGAAGCCTGGTGACCAGATCCTGATTCGAGTCATAAAAAGGAAATCCTGGTCCTCGCCACGTTGGGAAGGCCCATTCGTGGTTCAACTCACCACCCCCACCGCAGTAAAAATTGCCGAGAGGTCGACGTGGATTCACCAATCCCAAGTCAAAATAGTTCGAGACATCGGCAACCCTGAGTAGATTGCAAATCGGACAGTACCAAAACCCTTGTCCGCGAAGGAATCATCTGACGTCTGCTCACCTGCCCCAAACACCCCCCCTAACCTAACCTTGACCTCTCACAGTTTTTACACCCTCACACAGAAGCCAAAATGAAAGCCGCTGCCACCCTCATCACTGTAACTGTACTATCAGTGGCAGCATGGGTGTGGCTGAGTGCCCCGCCCCCAGACATTCGAGTTGAAAAACAAGACAATGCCGTGCTACTGTCACAGAGGAAAGTGAAGTGGTATGAAAAGAACAATCCAAAGAATCATTTTGAAGAAAATATGTGGTATAATTTCAAGGTATTTCAGAAAAAAATAACTGGTGTGAAAGAAAGTTGTTATGTGTGTAGTCGTATGCCTTATTCCACATGTACCCCACCAGTGTATCCCAAGCCAATCGACCCCTATACCTATAATGCCTACACACCTCTATGGTATCCCGACATACTGAGATCACGGTTTCTAGAAGGTGCATTTAGATCTGTAGTTCCCGAGGTTGATCCCACTGTACCACCTTTAACAGGTAGAAAATTCACAAGGCTTTTGAACTATGATTGGACAGATCTAGTTATGTTAAGCAACGTCCCATACCCAAGTGATTTTACGGCTGTGTGTTTCGCTAGTAATATGACATTCTGGGGTAAGTCCAGACCAGTAGGAGAAGTCCCCATGAAATTCTGTAGGGATATACTTACCCCGTGCAGACGAGACACCACTAACAAAGCCAGGTTCAATGCCACAGGAGTACCCATGGGTGCCACCTGCAGGGACTATTACACTCTCCCTGATGTAATGGGCACTGATCCCCAAGATGATGGGTATTGGATGTGTGGGCATACAGTGTATTTGGGTTTGCCCACAGCATGGAATGGTCGCTGTGCAATGGTGCAGATGGTTCAAGATGCATTCCTTTTAAGGGGAGTGAAAATACCAGTAAGATATAAGAGATTTATACCTGTACAATTTAAACCACATGATTCAATTTGGGGTAGTAATGTCCCTGATGATCACAAATTATGGTCCACCTCCGAGAAAGTCATATTGTCACTACTTCCACAGATTGGAGTGGGTAAAGTTATGCTCCGTGTAGAAACATTGAATTATCGGATGGGATTGTTCATTAACCAAACTATCAAAGCCCTACAAGGTATAGCAGAGGAATTAAAAGCCCTTAGAGAAATGGAGTTGCAAGACCGCATGGTCCTAGATTTGATAACAGCCAAGGATGGAGGTGTGTGTGCCATAGTTGGAGAACACTGTTGCACCTTCATCCCAGATGAAACCGGTGACGAAGGTAACATAACTCGTGCCATAGCTGAAATGAAAGCCTCAGCCAACACCATGGCCCAAGATCACTCAGCCATAGGTGCATCACTGTGGTCGTGGTTGACAACCGGATCATGGTTCTCTATTCTGATTAAATTTGCAACTCCCTTTTTTGCGGTTTTAATTCTATTCTGCATCTTTTCAATGTGTGTAATCCCTTGTATGAAAGTTATGATTCAAAAAAATATCCAGCACACGCTGGTAGCTTATGGTGACATACAGTTTCACAGCATGACAAACCTTGCCGGAGATTCTAGCACTCTTCCAAAGTGTGATGAATCCCCGGATGTCGAGTCGTCTGGGTAAATGTACTTGTCTTGACTTAAAAAATTGTGTTCGCTCATTAAGGGGGACGCAGAGGAATTTTCCTCAAGTACCCCTGAGTAAACTTGAGTTTTTCGCCTCTGCCTTGACAAGTGATTTAGTTATTTTCCATACCCTGTTGAGTGACTATTAATGATATTTGTATTCTAAAACCTGCAAAGGAGGGATATAGATTGACGAAAATGAAAATTCTTTCAAAGTAACTTCAGGGGGGATATGTGAAATATATTTGCATGCATATATATATAATCTTGCACCCATTTCACTATGATATATTAAAGGTTACTAGAATAGAATATTAATTTACACCTATTGGTTAAAATGTGCACTACACCTTTTGTACTCCACCTCCTTCATTTGTATTGACGCCTCCCATTTTTATGACTTGTCTTATCTCTAATAAAACCACAGTTGAAGCAACTTTTCAGCGGGAAACAGCCTTGAGGAGCTTGGAGAGTAGTCACACTATCGGGCCTCTGATTTGTCCACTCCCCCGCTTCTGCAGACGCGACCTATAACTTTCATTCCATCCGCATCAGTGTGTGTTCCTGTGTTCGAGTTTATTTAAGTGTTGGCTGGTAGCCCCAACACTGGGAAATACCCCTAGAACCATCCTGGATCTTTATTTTTAGAGAGAATAGTGAAAATACATCCACCTACACAATCAACACTAACTCTGGGTAAAAGCACGAACCAGAACTGACTGGGCTTGGTTTTACTACAACCACCATGCAAAATAAAGTGCCCAAATGGAGGTCATTTATTCGGGCATAGAAGAACTTCTGAACATCCCCAGATGATAAATTTTATACAGAATAGTCAAAACAACAACCCCATTCCTATTGGACACACGTTACGGGTGTATACACAAACCAGAACCGACTGGGCCTGGTTCTAATACAACCACTATTTTTGTCGCAAAATACATGTTTTTGACACTATTTATGGTGGGAAATAGTCTCAGAACATCCCTGGATCTTTATTCTTACAGAGAATAGTGAAAATACATCCACCCACACAATCGACACTGATTGTGGGTAAAGCACCAACCAGAACCGACTGGGCCTGGTTCTAAACAACCACTTGTAAATAAAGTGCCCAAATTGAGGTCATTGATTCGGGCATAACAGAATTTCTGAACATCCCTAGAATATTATTTTTATAAAGAATAATCAAAAATACATCCCCATCATCATTGGACACAAATTCTGGGTAAAAACACGAACCAGAACCGACTGGGCCTGGTTCTAATACAACCACTACTTGAACCGCAAAATGCCTGTTTTGGACACTGTTTGTGGTGGGAAATAGCTCCAGAACCATCCTGGATCATTATTGTTATACAAAATAGTGAAAATACATCCACTCACACAATAAACACAAATTCTGGGTAAAAGCACCAACCAAAACCGACTGGGCCTGTTTCTAAACCACCACTTGTAAATAAAGTGACCAAATGAAAGAAATTCATTCGGGCATAGCAGAACTTCTGAACATCGCTAGATGATTATTTCTATACAGAATAGTCAAGTATACATCCCCATCATAATTGGACACAAGTTCCGTATACAAACACCCACCAGAACCGACTGGACCCTGTTATAATGCAACCACTATTTTGTATCGCCTGTTTTGGACACTGTTTATGGTGGGTAATAGCTCCAGAATCACCTAGAATGATGCCAATGAATGACTTACTTGAAATGGACGATTTTACACTATATACACAGGAACTATGTGTCTCTGACAGTGTGTTTAGCAGCAGGGGAACGTTTCAGTTTTTATTGCCTTAATGTGCTTTTCATGGCCTGATAATCACGTTTTGGCCAAGTGTGATAGTTTTCATTGTAACTTAATTTCTATCACTTTGAACGATGCCAAATAAAAAACTTACTTGAATTGGACGATTTTTCACTATATACACAGTAACTGTGTCTCTGACAGTTTGTTTGGCAGCAAGGGAACTTTTCAGTTTTTAATTGCCTTAATGTACTTTTCATGCCCTGAAAATCACGTTTTGGCCTAGTATGATTGTTTTCATTAGAACTCAATTTCTAGCCATGAGAATGATGCCAAATGGATAACTTACTTGAATTGAACGATTTTACACTATATACACAGTAACTATGTGTCTCTGACAGTTTGTTTGGCAGCAGGGTAACATGTAAGATTAGACAAAGTATCTTTGCAAAGGCTTGTTCATATTGTATAAGTTTTTGTGAGTATAACAGCATCGTAGTCATCCTTATGGCTGACATGTCAGCATAAACACCCAACTGTCTGACTGAATAAACAATCTTAGTCTTGTGATTGGGGTGACATGTCAGCACAAATACTCAACTGTCTGACACTGATTAATTACTTTTTGCCCTGCAAATGACTGAAATGTATCTGTCCAAAGTCTTAGTGACAACTGTCAGTTTTTCCTGTATTCAAGACACACACACACCGGTCATTCGACTAGAGTTGCAGGAACATCGCGTTGAGCAGGACCCTACTGTAGGAACTCTCACTGTCCACTTTGCAGTCTGGTAATAAATCAATTGGTCCGGGACCAATGAAAGTAGAATGAGAATTAGCAAGGGCTTTATAGTCTTGGTCTGTTTATAGAGTCAGGGACTTAACTAAGACAAAGTCAGGGACTTTTGATCTTTGTGTGTTCAGAGATATTGGGTTAATCACAAAGTAGAGATCAATTTCGGGTAATTGAGAAAATAATTGTTGTTTAAACTATTAAGTAGGTGATTAATATGGGTCAGAAAGCAACAAAAGGGATGGGTTTATTGTCAGATTGCAAAATGAAAATCGGAGAGTTACCGGGACGAGATATCATGGTCCAGCTTGGGCTAAGTGGCCTAGTGGCCACCCAAAATGGCCTCTGACCCAGGGAATTACAGACCAAAAATATCTTCCACACCACCACATCTAACAGCTTCTACTCTCTCGACATTGTCGGGAATGATTCTGCCAAGGTAGCTGAAAGTCTAAGAGAACAGTCTGAAGATATCTGCCCAGCAGCACCAAGACAGGAACAACAAACATGGCCATTACATGTCACCCTGAAGTTCATGGGAGACCGGACGACAAGTGGTTAAACCAATTCTCACAGTTGCCCACTCAACGAATCATAATTAACCACGTATATGCAACTGACCTAATGGACAACCCATTGCCCCCGGACACATTGCCTATGGGGATGGATCATCATCAAAAACCCTGGATGGAGAAAAACACAACGTATATGCCGTGGTGACTCAAAAAGACAACCTCAAGACAGGATGACTCCCGGCGACTGGTCTGCACAAGCCGCAGAAAAAGTGGCACTGACAGAGGCATGTAGACTATTCCTAGAACAAGACGTGACGGTGGAAAGACACAGCCCAATCCCTGCTGAATTCCTAAGAGAAATGCAAAATCATTCCCCAGAAAAAGAGAAACTGCAATGGGAAACAGAAAGAGCCACTCAACACAAGAACGGACTCTATGCAGTAGAAAACACGCCATGCGTGACACGATCATTGTTTGAAGTAATTGCCAAATTGAGCCATGGGAGGAGCCATGTCTCAACAGGAGGGATGATCAGTACAGTACAACAAACAATGCATGTTCCCAGAGGTCTCCAAACTTACTTAAATTTTTTTGGCAATAAACTGTCTGAACTGCTGTAGACACAACTCTCAAGGCAACGAACGACCCAAGCATGGAACAAAGCAAACAGGAACATATCCCTTCGAGCTTCTGAACATGGATTTCATCAAACTGAACCAGTGCTGGACTCATCGAACAAACCATTAGAACAGTAAAACTCAGACTCAGAAAACCATGGAAGACACAGGAAAACCATGGCAAGAATGCCTGAGCCTGGTAGAAACGTACATGAGAATCATTCCAACAGCAAAGGGATACACACCATTTGAGGCAGTGAACGACAGACCCTTCCACTTAACAATGTGGGAAAAAGATCTGGTGGTCGAAGAGAAAGGAGAAACAGATTCCCTCACTAAGTGGTTATGCAAAATGTTCCAAGAAATAACTGTGATGAATGGAAAATAATCTGCCGACATCTTCTCTGTCTCCCACAGAGGAGGTCCTGTCCCCAGGAGACCTGGTACTCGTCAAGGTGATAAAAAGAAAGTGCTGGTCTTCTCCACGTTGGGACGGACCTCACCGTGTGATTTTGCCCACACCCACCGCCATCAAAATCGAAGGAAGAGACACCTAGATACATCAGTCCCACAGTAAACAAAGTACAAGAATGAAGTGGCTACTCATCATCATCATCACCGCTCTGTGTTCAACCACATGGGGGGAACGTACCAGAACCTTGGTACACTCCCACTGGAGGAGAATGCCCCACTAGCTGGTTCAGGAAACGATTAGGGGCCCCCAGATCTGCATACCATTAACCAAGACACCAATCGTCGTTCAAGTCCCTTTGCTCAGCCTACAGCTTACTCACTTGGGATTACACAGGACTGACTCCAGTTATTTTTATTGGTACCTACAAGCTCCCAGAGTCTGAGTTGTCTGGCCAGACACCTGGGACCAGGTCCTCCTCCATACAGGCTACAAGACAATCACATGGCCCCTTTCCAAAGAAGCTACCACCATGACCGCTAACTTCACCAAGTTAGCCACCACCATCAAAGATGGTAAACATACGCTGGAGCTCACGACCAATATCCAACAAAAAGGCTGCATCAACCTATGCCTCCGACCGGACCGACCAGGAAAAGACCCCCTCTTTACTATCACCATCCGCACTACTAGTCCAGCCATGGTCCCCAAAGTGATTGGTGTGAACCCCTTCGTAGAACCAACCGCCACACGCCTACTCAAAATCCGTACGGCAGGAACACCTAAGCCTGAGGAGATACACCTAATTCTCGCCCATGTCCAAACACAAGAAGAAAACGAGTACAACCCGATGTTGAGGAGCAGTTAATACAGATACACCACACTCACAGCCCGCACCACAACCACAGCTATGGTCCAACCGACAGAACGAAGAACTCGCCAACCTCACCTACAACTGTATCCTGGGTAATCTGAGGGAATCCTTCCAGCAAAGCTCGACCGCCTACATACCATGGTCGCAGTACCATTAGCAGCTACAGTCAATACCGCAACGTAAGTCCAGTGCAACAACCGAACAGACTGTTATCCATCCTGTTTCAACTTCCGCGGACCGGATCCGAAGACCCCTTTAGACCAAGTTCACGTCACCAGGTGTGCCGAGATCAGACATATTCCTTCCCAATCATGGACAGTACTGGACCAAATATGGTGGCTCTGCGAATGACAAGTGTATATGATCTTCCCCGCCAATACAACTGGGCTCTGTGTCCCTACATCTGCATCCGACCACACGAACGTTCTAACAGCAGACTCGATTCCAACTGTAGACGCCAACCCACATCTACCCACCAGGCGTCAACGACGGAACTTTGATTTCTTCCCCGATGATTCAGTGTGGAGCTCGGATGTCACCCTCGTATACAAACACTGGTCAGTCTCCTCCAAAATCATGATGGCGGTGTTCCCCAGGGTAGGAACAGCGAAGAACACCCTACGTCTGGAAACCATTGACTACAGATTCCAGGCCCGACACTAATCAATTACTTTTTGCCCTGCAAATGACTGAAACGTATCTGTCCAAAGTCTTAGGAACAACTGTCAGTTTTGCCTGTATTTAAGACAAACTCACTGGTCATTCAACTAGAGTTGCAGTAACATCGCAGTGAACAGGACCCCACTGTAGGAACTCTCACTGTCCACTTTGCAGTCTGGTAATACATATTTTCTATTTAAATTTAACTCACTCTTTCTTAGCCTGCTCCTGAAGTTGTATTTTCAGACCTAACAAACATTTCAGTTTTTTTGCCCTAATGTGCGTTTCATGCGCTGAAAATCACGTTTTGGCCAAGTATCATAGTTTTCACTATAACTTAACCTAACCCTAACCCTAACCCTAACCCTAATTCTAACCCAAACCCTAACCCTAACCCTAACCCTAACCCTAACTCCCATCACTTAGAATGATATCAAATGAAAAACCTACCTAATTTGGACGATTATACACTATATACACAGTAACTATGTGTCACTGACAGTTTGTTTCGCAGCGGGGGGACATTTCAGTTTTTATTGCCTTAATGTGCATTTCATGCGCTGAAAATCACGTTTTGGCCAAGTATCATAGTTTTCACTATAACTTAATTTATATCACTTAGAATGATGCTCAATGCAAAACTTACTTGAAATGGACGATTTTACACTATATACACAGTAACTATGTGTCTCTGACAGTTTGTTTCGCAGCAGGGGAACATTTCAGTTTTTATTGCCTTAACGTGCGTTTCATGCGCTGAAAATTACGTTTTGGCCAAGTACCATAGTTTTCACTATAACTTAATTTCTATCACTTAGAATGATGCTAAATGCAAAACTTACTTGAATTGGACGATTTTACACTATATACACAGTAACTTTGTGCTCTGACAGTTTGTTTCGCAGCAGGGGAACATTTCAGCTTTTATTGCCTTAACGTGCGTTTCATGCGCTGAACATCACGTTTTGGCCAAGTAACATAGTTTTCACTATAACTTAATTTCTATCAATTAGAATGATGCTAAATGCAAAACTTAATTGAATTGGACGATTTTACACTATATATACAGTAACTATGTGTCTCTGACAGTTTGTTCCGCAGCAGGGGAACATTTCAGTTTTTATTGCTTTAACGTGCGTTACATGCGCTGAAAATCACGTTTTGGCCAAGTATCATAGTTTTGACTATAACTTAATTTCTATCACTTAAAATGATGCTAAATGGAAAACTTACTTGAATTGGACGATTTTACACTATATACACAGTAACTATGTGCCTCTGACAGTTTGTTTCGCAGCAGGGGAACATTTCAGTTTTTATTGCCTTAACGTGCGTTTCATGCGCTGAAAATCATGTTTTGGCCAAGTATCATAGTTTTCACATAACTTAATTTCTAGCACTTAGAATGATGCCAAATGCAAAACTTACTTGAATTGGACGATTTTACACTATATACACAGTAACTTTGTGCCTCTGACAGTTTGTTTCGCAGCAGGGGAACATTTCAGTTTTTATTGCCTTAACGTGCGTTTCATGCGCTAAAAATCACGTTTTGGCCAAGTATCATAGTTTTCACTATAACTTAATTTCTATCACTTAGAATGATGCTAAATGCAAAACTTACTTGAATTGGACGATTTTACACTATATACACAGTAACTATGTGTCTCTGACAATTTGTTTGGAAGCAGGGGAACATTTCAGTTTATATTGCCTTAACGTGCGTTTCATGCGCTGAAAATCACGTTTTGGCCGAGTATCATAGTTTTCACTATAACTTAATTTCTATCACTTAGAATGATGCTAAATGCAAAATTTACTTGAATTGGACGATTTTACACTATATAAACTGTAACTATGTGCCTCTGACAGTTTGTTTCGCAGCAGGGGAACATTTCAGTTTTTATTGCCTTAACGTGCGTTTCATGCGCTAAAAATCACGTTTTGGCCAAGTATCATAGTTTTCACTATAACTTAATTTCTATCACTCAGAATGATGCCAAATGAAAAACCTACTTGAATTGAACGATTATACACTATATACACAGTAACTATGTGTCTCTAAACATTTGTTTGGAAGCAGGGGAACATTTCAGTATTTATTGCCTTAACGTGCGTTTCATGCGCTGAAAATCACGTTTTGGCCGAGTATCATAGTTTTCACTATAACTTAATTTCTATCACTTAGAATGATGCTAAATGCAAAATTTACTTGAATTGGACGATTTTACACTATATAAACTGTAACTATGTGCCTCTGACAGTTTGTTTCGCAGCAGGGGAACATTTCAGTTTTTATTGCCTTAACGTGCGTTTCATGCGCTGAAAATCACGTTTTGGCCAAGTATCACAGTTTTCCCTATAACTTAATTTATATCACTTAGAATGATGCTAAATGCAAAACTTACCTGAATTGGACGATTTTACACTATATACACAGTAACTATATGTCTCTGACAGTTTGTTTAAAAGCAGGGGATCATTTCAGTTTTTATTGCCTTAACGTGCGTTTCATACGCTGAAAATCACGTTTTGGCCAAGTATCATAGTTTTCACTATAACTTGATTTCTATCACTTAGAATGATGCTAAATGCAAAACTTACTTGAATTGGACGATTTTACACTATATACACAGTAACTTTGTGCCTCTGACAGTTTGTTTCGCAGCACGGAACATTTCAGTTTTTATTGCCTTAACGTGCGTTTCATGCGCTAAAAATCACGTTTTGGCCAAGTATCATAGTTTTCACTATAACTTAATTTCTATCACTTAGAATGATGCTAAATGCAAAACTTACTTGAATTGGACGATTTTACACTATATACACAGTAACTATGTGTCTGTGACAATTTGTTTGGAAGCAGGGGAACATTTCAGTTTATATTGCCTTAACGTGCGTTTCATGCGCTGAAAATCACGTTTTGGCCAAGTATCATAGTTTTCACTATAACTTAATTTCTATCACTTAGAATGATGCCAAATGCAAAACTTACTTGAATTGGACGATTTTACACTATATACACAGTAACTTTGTGCCTCTGACAGTTTGTTTCGCAGCAGGGGAACATTTCAGTTTTTATTGCCTTAACGTGCGTTTCATGCGCCAAAAATCACGTTTTGGCCAAGTATCATAGTTTTCACTATAACATAATTTCTATCACTCAGAATGATGCCAAATGAAAAACCTACTTGAATTGGACGATTATACACTATATACACAGTAACTATGTGTCTCTAAACATTTGTTTGGAAGCAGGGGAACATTTCAGTTTTTATTGACTTAACGTGCGTTTCATGCGCTGAAAATCACGTTTTGGCCGAGTATCATAGTTTTCACTATAACTTAATTTCTATCAATTAGAATGATGCTAAATGCAAAATTTACTTGAATTGGACGATTTTACACTATATAAACTGTAACTATGTGCCTCTGACAGTTTGTTTCGCAGCAGGGGAACATTTCAGTTTTTATTGCCTTAACGTGCGTTTCATGCGCTGAAAATCACGTTTTGGCCAAGTATCATAGTTTTCCCTATAACTTAATTTATATCACTTAGAATGATGCTAAATGCAAAACTTACTTGAATTGGACGATTTTACACTATATACACAGTAACTATGTGTCTCTGACAGTTTGTTTCGCAGCAGGGGAACATTTCAGTTTTTATTGCCTTAACGTGCGTTTCATGCGCTGAAAATCACGTTTTGGCCAAGTATCATAGTTTTCACTATAACTTAATTCATATCACTTAGAATGATGCTAAATAAACTTACTTGAATTGGACGATTTTACACTATATACACAGTAACTATGTGTCTCTGACAGTTTGTTTCGCAGCAGGGTAACATTTCAGTTTTTATTGCCTTAACCTGCGTTTCATGCGCTGAAAATTACGTTTTGGCCAAGTACCATAGTTTTCACTATAACTTAATTTCTATCACTTAGAATGATGCTAAATGCAAAACTTACTTGAATTGGACGATTTTACACTATATACACAGTAACTTTGTGCCTCTGACAGTTTGTTTCGCAGCAGGGGAACATATCAGTTTTTATTGCCTTAACGTGCGTTTCATGCGCTGAAAATCACGTTTTGGCCAAGTATCATAGTTTTCACTATAACTTAATTTCTATCACTTAGAATGATGCTAAATGCAAAACTTACTTGAATTGGACGATTTTACACTATATAAACTGTAACTATGTGCCTCTGACAGTTTGTTTCGCAGCAGGGGAACATTTCAGTTTTTATTGCCTTAACGTGCGTTTCATGCGCTGAAAATCACGTTTTGGCCAAGTATCATAGTTTTCACTATAACTTAATTTCTATCACTTAGAATGATGCTTAATGCAAAACTTACTTGAATTGGACGATTTTACACTATATACACAGTAACTATGTGTCTCTGACAATTTGTTTGGAAGCAGGGGAACATTTCAGTTTATATTGCCTTAACGTGCGTTTCATGCGCTGAAAATTACGTTTTGGCCAAGTATCATAGTTTTCACTATAACTTAATTTCTAGCACTTAGAATGATGCCAAATGCAAAACTTACTTGAATTGGACGATTTTACACTATATACACAGTAACTTTGTGCCTCTGACAGTTTGTTTCGCAGCAGGGGAACATTTCAGTTTTTATTGCCTTAACGTGCGTTTCATGCGCCGAAAATCACGTTTTGGCCAAAAATCATAGTTTTCACTATAACTTAATTTCTATCACTCAGAATGATGCCAAATGAAAAACCTACTTGAATTGGACGATTATACACTATATACACAGTAACTATGTGTCTCCGACAATTTGTTTGGAAGCAGGGGAACATTTCAGTTTTTATTGCTTTAATGTGCATTTCATGCGCTGAAAATCATGTTTTGGCCAAGTATCATAGTTTTCATTATAACTTAATATCTAGCCATTAGAATGATGCCAAATTAAAAACTTATTAAATTATAAAATTTGATGATATTACACTATGTATAGAGAGACATTTGTGTCTCTGACAGTTTTACACAGTTTTACAAGTTATGACTCCAGACTCTTAATTTACAATTCTGCCTTTATGGATACATTGCATCACCACCCCCTGAGTGGATCACTTACCTCTCACTGTCTTTCACTTACCTTCATTCAGCATGTAGGTGTCAGATCACCTTGTACCTAATGTCTATTCATATTACCTCACCCGAAGTTATTACACAGAAGAGATTGTGTTGTGTTACCCCAAGTTTAGAGTCCCAACGGATGTGGGAAACTTACAGTGTCTGTCTGCCAGAGAGCAGCAGCTGGAACCGATTGTGACCAGGGTGGCATGGGTCCCTGATCATGTCCCTGGCTCTGCTGAGGTAACGAGGGCTGGCAATGTCTTCCAGTGAGGGCAGAGTAGCCGACGATCTTCTGCGTAGTGGTGATACCTTTCTAAATAGCCTTTTTGTCTGCTGCCGTTCTTTCCGCGTACCACCAAATGTGCTTTTTATGCGCTGATTAGCACATTTTGGTCGAATATGAAAGTTTCCAAGAGTGCACTTGACCCTGGATGACCTGGAGAGTGACAGTTACTCCTGAAGTTGAACCTTTTTTTCATCCCACAATTCAAGGAAACAATTGCAAACCCTGTTAGCCAGCCTTTCTTATATTTCGCGAGGCGAACAAACAATTGAAAGGCCAACTAGTTAGTCTTTCTTACATTCCACGATCTTTTAATTCAATTGTAAAACCAGTTTGGCTAGTCTACCTTGCATTCTATGATCTTATCAAACAAAGGTAAAACCAGTATGATCACATGGTGCGACAAGAATAAACAATTATTCAGCCAGTTAGCCAGTCCATCCCACAATTCCCTCCTTTTGTGTCTGTGAAAATATCGAAATATTGAAATGGCTGTTTCCATGAGCCAGAGAAGAACCAGTCAAGCCATCCTCGTTGTGGAACCGAATCTCCGGTCACAGCTCTCTGCATGTTCCTAATAGCCTGCAGGG
Source organism: Stigmatopora nigra (assembly GCF_051989575.1). Classification (NCBI taxonomy): domain Eukaryota; kingdom Metazoa; phylum Chordata; class Actinopteri; order Syngnathiformes; family Syngnathidae; genus Stigmatopora; species Stigmatopora nigra. The sequence continues at coordinate 686,600 of NW_027551611.1, forward strand.
CATCATGGACCGAGCAGGACATGCCGGCAGGGATGAAAGGGCAGCACGAGTCTCCCACCATGGCACACACAGCCCCGCTGGGTGGCCACTCCGTCAAGAGCAGGGCAGCCCTGGAAAATCACCTGGGCCATGGCGGCTACCCAGCTTGACTGATGCGCCGACACAGGCCCGGAACCTGCCTTCAATGGTCTTCAAATGCAGGGCGTTCCTTCCCGCTCCCACTCAAGGGAACTGAGCCATTACGATTTTGGATGAGACTGATCAGTATTTGTGTTTGAGGGACACATCCGAGCAACATACTGGATCATGGTCGTGAGCTCCGTCAATAATGTGCCCAAATGGAGGTCATTGATTCGGGAATAACAGAACTTCTGAAGATCCCTAGATGATTATTTTTATACATAATAATCAAAAATACATCCCCATCGTCAATGGATACAATTTTTCGGGTAAATTCACTAACCAGAACAGACTGGGCCTGGTTCTAATACAACCACTATTTTAATCACAGAATGCCTGTTTTGGACACTGTTTATGGTGGGAAAATAGCTCCAGAACCAACCTGGATCATTATTTTTACACAGAATAGTGAAAATACATCCATCTACACATTCAACACTAATTATGGGTAGAAGCACCAACCAGAACCGACTGGGCCCGGTTCTAATACGACCACTATTTTAATCGCAAAATGCCTGTTTTGGACAATGTTTATGGTGGGAAACATTATTTTTAGAGAAAATAGTGAAACTACATCCACCTACTCAACCAACACAAATTCTGGGTAAATACACCAACCAGAACCGATTGGGCCTTGTTCTAATACAACCACTATTTTTATCGCAAAATGTTTTGGACACTATTGACGGTGGGAAATATTCCCAAAACATCCCTGCATCTTTAATTTTACTCATAATAGTGAAAATGCATCCATCCACACAATTGACACTAAATCTGGGTAAAAGCGGCAACCAGAACCGACTGGGCCCGGTTGTAATACGACCACTATTTTAATCGCAAAATGCCTGTTTTGGACAATGTTTATGGTGGGAAACATTATTTTTATAGAAAATAGTGAAACTACATCCACCTACTCAACCAACACAAATTCTGGGTCAATACACCAACCAGAACCGATTTGGCCTTGTTCTAATACAACCACTATATTTATCGCAAAATGTTTTAGACACTATTGACGATGGGAAATCTTCCCAAAACATCCCTGCATCTTTAATTTTACACATAATAGTGAAAATGCATCCATCCACACAATGGATACTAAATCTGGGTAAAAGCGGCAACCAGAACCGACTGGTCCCGGTTCTAATTCAACAACAATGCAAAATTAAGATCCATTGGAGGTTTTTTATTCTTGTATAAAAAAAGCCCCAAAACATCCCTGCATGATTATTTTTAAACAGAATAGTAAAATATACATCCCAATCATCTTTGGACACAAAATTCAGATATAAACAGCAACCAGACCCGACTGGACCCAGTTATAATGCAACTACTATTTTTTATCGCAAAATGCATGTTTTGGAGAAAATTTATGCTGGGAAATAGCCCTGGAACCATCCTGGATCTTTAATTTTAGACAGAATTGTGAAAATACATCCACCTACACAATCAACACTAACTCTGGGTAAAAGCACCAACCAGAACCGACTGGGCTTGGTTCTAATACAACCACCATGCAAAATAAAGTGCCCAAATGGAGGTCATTTAGTCGGGCATAAAATAACTTCTGAACATCCCTAGATGACGATTTTTATACAGAATAGTGAAAAATACAACCCCATTCCCATCGGACACAATTTACGGGTGTATACACAAACCAGAACCGACTGGGCCTGGTTCTAATACAACCACTATGCAAAATAAAGTGCCCAAAGGGAGGTCATTGATTAGGGCATAAAAGAACTTCTGAAAATCCCTAGATGATTATTTTTATAGAAAATTGTCAAAAATACATCCCCATTATCATTTGACACAAGTTCCGGCTACATACATCAACCAGAACCGACTGGGCCTGGTTCTAATAGGACCACTATTTTAATCGCAAAGTGCCTGTTATGGACACTATTGACGGTGGGAAATATTCCCTGAACATCCCTGCATCTTTAATTTCACACAGAATAGTGAAAATGCATCCATCAAATCAAATGACACAAATTCTTGGTAAAAGCACCAACCAGAACCGAGTGGGCCCGGTTCTAATTCAACCACCATGCAAAATAACGATCCATAATGGAGGTTTTTTGATTCTTGTATAAAAAAAGCCACAAAACATCCCTGCATGATTATGTTTAAACAGAATAGTAAAATATACATCCCCATCATCTTTGGACACAAGTTTCGGATATAAACAGCAACCAGAACCGAGACGACCCAGTTATAATGCAACTACTATTTTTTATCACGAAATGCATGTTTTGGAGACTATTTATGGTGGCAAATACCCCTAGAACCATCCTGGATCTTTATTTTTAGACAGAATAGTGAAAATACATCCACCTACACAATCAACACTAACTCTGGGTAAAAGCACCAACCAGAACCGACTGGGCTTGGTTCTACTACAACCACGATGCAAAATAAAGTGCTCAAATGGAGGTCATTTATTCGGGCATAGAAGACCTTCTGAACATCCCTAGATGATAATTTTTTATACAGAATAGTCAAAAATACAACCCCATTCCTATTGGACACACGTTACAGGTGTATACACACACCAGAACCGACTGGGCCTGGTTCTAATACAACCACTATTTTTGTCGCAAAATGCATGTTTTTGACACTATTTATGGTGGGAAATAGTCTCAGAACATCCCTGGATCTTTATTCTTAAAGAGAATAGTGAAATCACATCCACCCACACAATCAACACTAATTGTGGGTAAAGCACCAACCAGAACCGACTGGGCCTGGTTCTAAACAACCACTTGTAAATAAAGTGCCCAAATTGAGGTCATTGATTCGGGCATAACAGAACTTCTGAACATCCCTAGAATATTATTTTTATAAAGAATAATCAAAAATACATCCCCATCATCATTGGACACAATTTCTGGGTAAAAACACGAACCAGAACCGACTGGTCCTGGTTCTAATACAACCACTACTTTAACCGCAAAATGCCTGTTTTGGACACTGTTTGTGGTAGGAAATAGCTCCAGAACCATCCTGGATCATTATTGTTATACAAAATAGTGAAAATACATCCACTCACACAATAAACACAAATTCTGGGTAAAAGCACCAAACAAAACCGACTGGGCCTGTTTCTAAACCACCACTTGTAAATAAAGTGACCAAATGAAAGTAATTCATTCGGGCATAACAGAACTTCCGAACATCGCTAGATGATTATTTCTATACAGAATAGTCAAGTATACATCCCCATCATAATTGCACACAAGTTCCGTATACAAACACCCACCAGAACCGACTGGACCCTGTTATAAAGCAACCACTATTTTGTATCGCAAAATGCATGTTTTGGACACTATTTATGGTGGGAAATAGCCCCAGAACTGTCCTGGATCTTTATTTTTAGACAGAATAGTGAAAATACATCTACCCACACAATGGATAAAGCACCAACCAGAACCGACTGGGCCTGGTTCTTAAAAACCACCACTTGTAAATAAAGTGCCCAAATTGAGGTCATTGATTTGGGCATAACAGAACTTCTGAACATCCCTAGATGATTATTTTTATACAGAATAATCAAAAATACATCCTTATCATCATTGGACACAATTTCTGGGTAAAAACACCAACCAGAACCGCCTGGGACTGGTTCTATTACAACCACTATTTTAATCGCAAAATGCCTGCTTTGGACACTGATTATGGTGGGAAATAGCTCCAGAATCACCTGGAATGATGCCAATGAATGACTTACTTGAATTGGACGATTTTACACTATATACACAGGAACTATCTGTCTCTGACAGTGTGTTTGGCAGCAGGGGAACGTTTCAGTTTTTATTGCCTGAATGTGCTTTTCATGGCCTGATAATCACGTTTTGGCCAAGTATGATAGTTTTCATTGTAACTTAATTTCTATCACTTTGAACGATGCCAAATAAAAAACTTACTTGAATTGGACGATTTTTCACTACATAACAGTAACTGTGTCTCTGACAGTTTGTTTGGCAGCAGGGGAACTTTTCAGTTTTTATTGCCTTAATGTACTTTTCATGCCCTGAAAATCACGTTTTGGCCAAGTATGATTGTTTTCATTATAACTTAATTTCTAGCTTGAGAATGATGCCAAATGGATAACTTACTTGAATTGGACGATTTTTCACTTTATACACAGTAACTATGTGTCTCTGACAGTTTGTTTGGCAGCAGGGGAACATGTGAGATTAGACAAAGTATCTTTGCAAATGCTTGTTCAAATTGTATAAGTTTTTGTGAGTATAACAGCATCATAGTCATCCTTATGGCTGACATGTCAGCATAAACACCCAACTGTCTGACTGAATAAACAATCTTAGTCTTGTGATTGGGGTGAAATGTCAGCACAAATACTCAACTGTCCGACACTGATCAATTACTTTTTGCCCTGCAAATGACTGAAATGTATCTGTCCAAAGTCCTAGTGACAACTGTCAGTTTTTCATGTATTTGAGACACACACACTGGTCATTCGACTAGAGTTGCAGGAACATCGCATTGAACAGGACCCTACTGTAGGAACTCTCACTGTCCACTTTGCAGTCTGGTAATAAACCAATTGGTCCGCGACCAATGAAAGTAGAACAATAATTAGCAAGGGCTTTTTAGTCTTGGTCTGTTGATAGAGTCAGGGACTTAACTAAGACATAGTCAGGGACTTTTGGTCTTTGTGTGTTCAGAGATATTGGGTTAATCACAAAGTAGAGATCAATTTCGGGTAATTTAGTAAATAATTGTTGTTTAAACTATTAAGTCGGTGGTTAATATGGGTCAGAAAGCAACAAAAGGGATGGGTTTATTGTTAGATTGCAAAATGAAAATCGGAGAGTTACCGGGACGAGATATCATGGTCCAGCTTGGGCTAAGCCTAGTGGCCACCCAAAATGGCCTCCGACCCAGGGAATTACAGACCAAAAATATCTTCCACACCACCACATCTAACAGCTTCTACTCTCTCGACATTGTCGGGAATGATTCTGCCAAGGTAGCTGAAAGTCTAAGAGAACAGTCTGAAGATATCTGCCCAGCAGCACCAGGACAGGAACAACAAACATGGCCATTACATGTCACCCTGAAGTTCATGGGAGACCGGACGACAAGTGGTTAAACCAATTCTCACAGTTGCCCACTCAACGAATCATAATTAACCACGTATATGCAACTGACCTAATGGACAACCCATTGCCCCCCGGACACATTGCCTATGGGGATGGATCATCATCAAAAACCCTGGATGGAGAAAAACACAACGTATATGCCGTGGTGACTCAAAAAGACAACCTCAAAACAGGACGACTCCCCGGCGACTGGTCTGCACAAGCCGCAGAAATAGTGGCACTGACAGAGGCATGTAGACTATTCCTAGAACAAGACGTGACGGTGGAAAGACACAGCCCAATCCCTGCTGAATTCCTAAGAGAAATGCAAAATCATGCCCCAGAAAAAGAGAAACTGCAATGGGAAACAGAAGGAGCCACTCAGTACAAGAACAGACTCTATGCAGTAGAAAACAAGCCATGCGTCCCACGATCATTGTTTGAAGTAATTGCCAAATTGAGCCATGGGAGGAGCCATGTCTCAACAGAAGGGATGATCAGTACAGTACAACAAACAATGCATGTTCCCAGAGGTCTCCAAACTTACTTCAATTTTTTTTGCAGAAACTGTCTAAACTGCTGTAGACACAACTCTCAAGGCAATGAACGACCCAAGCATGGAACAAGGCAAACAGGAACATATCCCTTCGAGCTTCTGAACATGGATTTCATCAAACTGAACCAAAGTGCTGGACTCGTCGAACAAACCATTAGAACAGTAAAACTCAGACTCAGAAAAACCATGGAAGATACAGGAAAACCATGGCAAGAATGCCTGAGCCTGGTAAAAACGTACATGAGAATCATTCCAACAGCACAGGGATGCACACCATTTGAGGCAGTGAAAGACAGACCCTTCCACTTAACAATGTGGGAAAAAGATCTGGTGGTAGAAGAGAAAGGAGAAACAGAATCCCTCACTAAGTGGTTATGCAAAATGTTACAAGAAAGAACTGTGATGAATGCAAAATAATCTGCCGACATCTTCTCTGTCTTCCACAGAGGAGGTCCTGTCCCCAGGAGACCTGGTACTCGTCAAGGTGATGAAAAGAAAGTGCTGGTCTTCTCCACGTTGGGACGGACCTCACCGTGTGATTTTGGCCATCATCATCACCGCTCTGTGTTCAACCACATGGGGGGAACGTACCAGAACCTTGGTACACTCCCACTGGAGGAGAATGCCCCGCTAGCTGGTTCAGGAAACGATCAGGGGCCCCCAGATCTGCATCCCATTAACCAAGACACCAATCGTCGTTCAAGTCCCTTTGCTCAGCCTACAGCTTACTCACTTGGGATTACACAGGACTGACTCCAGTTATTTTTATTGGTACCTACAAGCTCCCAGAGTCTGAGTGGTCTGGCCAGACACCTTGGACCAGGTCCTCCTCCATACAGGCTACAAAACCATCACATGGCCCCTTTCCACCATGACCGCTAACTTCACCAAGTTAGCCACCACCATCAAAGATGGTAAACATATGCTAGAGCTCACGACCAATATCCAACAAAAAGGCTGCATCAACCTATGCCTCCGACCGGACCGACCAGGAAAAAAGGCCCCCTCTTTAATATCACCATCCGCACTACTAGTCCAGCCATGGTCCCCAAAGTGATTGGTGCGAACCCCTTCGTACAACCATCCGCCACACGCCTACTCAAAATCCGTCCGGCAGGAACTCCTAAGCCTGAGTAGATACACCTTATTCTCGCCCATGTCCAAACACAGGAAGAAAACGACTACAACCCGATGATGAGGAACAGTTGGTACAGATACACCGCACTCTCAGCCCGCGCCACAACCAATGAGTTGTTATGTCTGTTCCCTCGTGCCTACTGCCGTAGCCCAACCACAGCTATGGTCCAACCGACAGAACGAAGAACTCGCCAACCACACCTACAACTGTATCCTGGGTAATCTGAGAGAATCCTTCCAGCAAAGCTCGACCGCCTACATACCATGGTCGCAGTACCATTAGCAGCTACAGTCAATACCGCAACGTATGTCCAGTGCAACAACCGAACAGACTGTTATCCATCCCGTTTCAACTTCAGCGGACCGGATCCGAAGACCCCTTTGGACCAAGTTCACGTCACCAGGTGCGCCGAGATCAGACACATTCCTTCCCAATCATGGACAGTACTGGACCAAATATGGTGGCTCTGCGAATGGCAAGTGTATATGATCATCCCCACCAATACAACTGGGCTCTGTGTCCCTACATCTGCATCCGACCACACGTACGTTCTAACAGCAGACTCGATTCCAACTGTCGACGCCAACCCACATCTACCCACCAGGCGTCAACGACGGAGCTTTGATTTCTTCCCCCATGATTCAGTTTGGGGCTCGGATGTCCCCCTCTAATACAAACACTGGTCAGTCTCCTCCAAAATCATGATGGCGGTGTTCCCCAGGGTAGGAACAGCGAAGAACACCCTACGTCTGGAAACCATTGACTAGAGATTCCAGGCCCGACACTAATCAATTACTTGTTGCCCTGCAAATGACTGAAACGTATCTGTCCAAAGTCTTAGGGACAACTGTCAGTTTTGGCTGTAGTTAAGACACACTCACTGGTCATTCGACTAGAGTTGCAGTAACATCGTAGTGAACAGGACCCCACTGTAGGAACTCTCACTGTCCACTTTGCAGTCTGGTAATACATATTTTCTATTTAAATTTAAGTCACTCTTTCTTAGCCTGCTCCTGAAGTTGTATTTTCAGACCTAACAAACATTTCAGTTTTTTTGCCCTAATGTGCGTTTCATGCGCTGAAAATCACGTTTTGGCCAAGTATCATAGTTTTCACTATAACTTAACCTAACTAACCCTAACCCTAACCCTAACCCTAACTTCCATCACTTAGAATGATATCAAATGAAAAACCTACTTAATTTGGACGATTATACACTATATACACAGTAACTATGTGTCACTGACAGTTTGTTTCACAGCGGGGGAACATTTCAGTTTTTATTGCCTTGACGTGCATTTCATGTGCTGAAAATCACGTTTTGGCCAAGTATCATAGTTTTCACTATAACTTAATTTCTATCACTTAGAATGATGCCAAATGAAAAACTTACTTGAATTGGACGATAATACACTATATACACAGTAACTATGTGTCTCTGACAGTTTGTTTCGCAGCAGGGGAACATTTCAGTTTTTATTGCCTTAACGTGGGTTTCATGCGCTGAAAATCACGTTTTGGCCAAGTATCATAATTTTCACTAAAACTTAATTTTTATCACTTAGAATGATGCTAAATGCAAAACTTACTTGAATTGGACGATTTTACACTATATACACAGTAACTATGTGCCTCTGACAGTTTGTTTCGCAGCAGGGGAACATTTCAGTTTTTATTGCCTTAACGTGCGTTTCATGCGCTGAAAATCACGTTTTGGCCAAGTATCATAGTTTCACTATAACTTAATTTCTAGCACTTAGAATGGTGCCAAATGCAAAACTCACTTGAATTGGACGATTTTACACTATATACACAGTAACTATGTGCCTCTGACAGTTTGTTTCGCAGCAGGGGAACATTTCAGTTTTTATTGCCTTAACGTGCGTTTCATGCGCTGAAAATCACGTTTTGGCCGAGTATCATAGTTTTCACTATAACTTAATTTCTATCACTTAGAATGATGCTAAATGCAAAACTTACTTGAATTGGACGATTTTACACTATATACACAGTAACTATTTGTCTGTGACAGTTTGTTTCGCAGCAGGGGAACATTTCAGTTTTTATTGCCTTAACGTGCGTTTCATGCGCTGAAAATCACGTTTTGGCCAAGTATCATAGTTTTCACTATTACTTAATTTCTATCACTTAGAATGATGCTAAATGAAAAACTTACTTGAATTGGACGATATTACACTACATACACAGTAACTATTTGTCTGTGACAGTTTGTTTCGCAGCAGGGGAACATTTCAGTTTTTATTGCCTTAACGTGCGTTTCATGCGCTGAAAATCACGTTTTGGCCAAGTATCATAGTTTTCACTATTACTTAATTTCTATCACTTAGAATGATGCTAAATGAAAAACTTACTTGAATTGGACGATATTACACTACATACACAGTAACTATGTGTCTCTGACAGTTTGTTTCGCAGCAGGGGAACATTTCAGTTTTTATTGCTTTAATGTGCATTGCATGCGCTGAAAATCATGTTTTGGCCAAGTATCATAGTTTTCATTATAACTTAATATCTAGCCATTAGAATGATGCCAAATTAAAAACTTATTAAATTATAAAATTTGATGATATTACACTATGTATAGAGAGACATTTGTGTCTCTGACAGTTTTACACAGTTTTACAAGTTATGACTCCAGACTCTTAATTTACAATTCTGCCTTTATGGATACATTGCATCACCACCCCCTGAGTGGATCACTTACCTCTCACTGTCTTTCACTTACCTTCATTCAGCATGTAGGTGTCAGATCACCTTGTACCTAATGTCTATTCATATTACCTCACCCGAAGTTATTACACAGAAGAGATTGTGTTGTGTTACCCCAAGTTTAGAGTCCCAACGGATGTGGGAAACTTACAGTGTCTGTCTGCCAGAGAGCAGCAGCTGGAACCGATTGTGACCAGGGTGGCATGGGTCCCTGATCATGTCCCTGGCTCTGCTGAGGTAACGAGGGCTGGCAATGTCTTCCAGTGAGGGCAGAGTAGCCGACGATCTTCTGCGTAGTGGTGATACCTTTCTAAATAGCCTTTTTGTCTGCTGCCGTTCTTTCCGCGTACCACCAAATGTGCTTTTTATGCGCTGATTAGCACATTTTGGTCGAATATGAAAGTTTCCAAGAGTGCACTTGACCCTGGATGACCTGGAGAGTGACAGTTACTCCTGAAGTTGAACCTTTTTTTCATCCCACAATTCAAGGAAACAATTGCAAACCCTGTTAGCCAGCCTTTCTTATATTTCGCGAGGCGAACAAACAATTGAAAGGCCAACTAGTTAGTCTTTCTTACATTCCACGATCTTTTAATTCAATTGTAAAACCAGTTTGGCTAGTCTACCTTGCATTCTATGATCTTATCAAACAAAGGTAAAACCAGTATGATCACATGGTGCGACAAGAATAAACAATTATTCAGCCAGTTAGCCAGTCCATCCCACAATTCCCTCCTTTTGTGTCTGTGAAAATATCGAAATATTGAAATGGCTGTTTCCATGAGCCAGAGAAGAACCAGTCACGCCATCCTCGTTGTGGAACCGAATCTCCGGTCACAGCTCTCTGCATGTTCCTAATAGCCTGCAGGGCATCATGGACCGAGCAGGACATGCCGGCAGGGATGAAAGGGCAGCACGAGTCTCCCACCATGGCACACACAGCCCCGCTGGGTGGCCACTCCGTCAAGAGCAGGGCAGCCCTGGAAAATCACCTGGGCCATGGCGGCTACCCAGCCTGACTGATGCGCCGACACAGGCCCGGAACCTGCCTTCAATGGTCTTCAAATGCAGGGCGTTCCTTCCCGCTCCCACTCAAGGGAACTGAGCCATTACGATTTTGGATGAGACTGATCAGTATTTGTGTTTGAGGGACACATCCGAGCAACACACTGGATCATGGTCGTGAGCTCCGTCAATAATGTGCCCAAATGGAGGTCATTGATTCGGGAATAACAGAACTTCTGAAGATCCCTAGATGATTATTTTTATACATAATAATCAAAAATACATCCCCATCGTCAATGGATACAATTTTTCGGGTAAATTCACTAACCAGAACAGACTGGGCCTGGTTCTAATACAACCACTATTTTAATCCCAGAATGCCTGTTTTGGACACTGTTTATGGTGGGAAAATAGCTCCAGAACCAACCTGGATCATTATTTTTACACAGAATAGTGAAAATACATCCATCTACACATTCAACACTAATTATGGGTAGAAGCACCAACCAGAACCGACTGGGCCCGGTTCTAATACGACCACTATTTTAATCGCAAAATGCCTGTTTTGGACAATGTTTATGGTGGGAAACATTATCTTTAGAGAAAATAGTGAAACTACATCCACCTACTCAACCAACACAAATTCTGGGTAAATACACCAACCAGAACCGATTGGGCCTTGTTCTAATACAACCACTATTTTTATCGCAAAATGTTTTGGACACTATTGACGGTGGGAAATATTCCCAAAACATCCCTGCATCTTTAATTTTACTCATAATAGTGAAAATGCATCCATCCACACAATTGACACTAAATCTGGGTAAAAGCGGCAACCAGAACCGACTGGGCCCGGTTCTAATACGACCACTATTTTAATCGCAAAATGCCTGTTTTGGACAATGTTTATGGTGGGAAACATTATTTTTATAGAAAATAGTGAAACTACATCCACCTACTCAACCAACACAAATTCTGGGTCAATACACCAACCAGAACCGATTGGGCCTTGTTCTAATACAACCACTATATTTATCGCAAAATGTTTTGGACACTATTGACGATGGGAAATCTTCCCAAAACATCCCTGCATCTTTAATTTTACACATAATAGTGAAAATGCATCCATCCACACAATGGATACTAAATCTGGGTAAAAGCGGCAACCAGAACCGACTGGTCCCGGTTCTAATTCAACAACCATGCAAAATTAAGATCCATTGGAGGTTTTTTATTCTTGTATAAAAAAAGCCCCAAAACATCCCTGCATGATTATTTTTAAACAGAATAGTAAAATATACATCCCAATCATTTTTGGACACAAAATTCAGATATAAACAGCAACCAGACCCGACTGGACCCATTTATAATGCAACTACTATTTTTTATCGCAAAATGCATGTTTTGGAGAAAATTTATGCTGGGAAATAGCCCTAGAACCATCCTGGATCTTTAATTTTAGACAGAATTGTGAAAATACATCCACCTACACAATCAACACTAACTCTGGGTAAAAGCACCAACCAGAACCGACTGGGCTTGGTTCTAATACAACCACCATGCAAAATAAAGTGCCCAAATGGAGGTCATTTATTCGGGCATAAAATAACTTCTGAACATCCCTAGATGACGATTTTTATACAGAATAGTGAAAAATACAACCCCATTCCCATCGGACACAATTTACGGGTGTATACACAAACCAGAACCGACTGGGCCTGGTTCTAATACAACCACTATGCAAAATAAAGTGCCCAAAGGGAGGTCATTGATTAGGGCATAAAAGAACTTCTGAAAATCCCTAGATGATTATTTTTATAGAAAATTGTCAAAAATACATCCCCATTATCATTTGACACAAGTTCCGGCTACATACATCAACCAGAACCGACTGGGCCTGGTTCTAATAGGACCACTATTTTAATCGCAAAGTGCCTGTTATGGACACTATTGACGGTGGGAATTATTCCCTGAACATCCCTGCATCTTTAATTTCACACAGAATAGTGAAAATGCATCCATCAAATCAAATGACACAAATTCTTGGTAAAAGCACCAACCAGAACCGAGTGGGCCCGGTTCTAATTCAACCACCATGCAAAATAACGATCCATAATGGAGGTTTTTTGATTCTTGTATAAAAAAAGCCACAAAACATCCCTGCATGATTATGTTTAAACAGAATAGTAAAATATACATCCCCATCATCTTTGGACACAAGTTTCGGATATAAACAGCAACCAGAACCGAGACGACCCAGTTATAATGCAACTACTATTTTTTATCACGAAATGCATGTTTTGGAGACTATTTATGGTGGCAAATACCCCTAGAACCATCCTGGATCTTTATTTTTAGACAGAATAGTGAAAATACATCCACCTACACAATCAACACTAACTCTGGGTAAAAGCACCAACCAGAACCGACTGGGCTTGGTTCTACTACAACCACGATGCAAAATAAAGTGCTCAAATGGAGGTCATTTATTCGGGCATAGAAGACCTTCTGAACATCCCTAGATGATAATTTTTTATACAGAATAGTCAAAAATACAACCCCATTCCTATTGGACACACGTTACAGGTGTATACACACACCAGAACCGACTGGGCCTGGTTCTAATACAACCACTATTTTTGTCGCAAAATGCATGTTTTTGACACTATTTATGGTGGGAAATAGTCTCAGAAGATCCCTGGATCTTTATTCTTAAAGAGAATAGTGAAATCACATCCACCCACACAATCAACACTAATTGTGGGTAAAGCACCAACCAGAACCGACTGGGCCTGGTTCTAAACAACCACTTGTAAATAAAGTGCCCAAATTGAGGTCATTGATTCGGGCATAACAGAACTTCTGAACATCCCTAGAATATTATTTTTATAAAGAATAATCAAAAATACATCCCCATCATCATTGGACACAATTTCTGGGTAAAAACACGAACCAGAACCGACTGGTCCTGGTTCTAATACAACCACTACTTTAACCGCAAAATGCCTGTTTTGGACACTGTTTGTGGTAGGAAATAGCTCCAGAACCATCCTGGATCATTATTGTTATACAAAATAGTGAAAATACATCCACTCACACAATAAACACAAATTCTGGGTAAAAGCACCAAACAAAACCGACTGGGCCTGTTTCTAAACCACCACTTGTAAATAAAGTGACCAAATGAAAGTAATTCATTCGGGCATAACAGAACTTCCGAACATCGCTCGATGATTATTTCTATACAGAATAGTCAAGTATACATCCCCATCATAATTGCACACAAGTTCCGTATACAAACACCCACCAGAACCGACTGGACCCTGTTATAATGCAACCACTATTTTGTATCGCAAAATGCATGTTTTGGACACTATTTATGGTGGGAAATAGCCCCAGAACTGTCCTGGATCTTTATTTTTAGACAGAATAGTGAAAATACATCTACCCACACAATGGATAAAGCACCAACCAGAACCGACTGGGCCTGGTTCTTAAAAACCACCACTTGTAAATAAAGTGCCCAAATTGAGGTCATTGATTTGGGCATAACAGAACTTCTGAACATCCCTAGATGATTATATTTATACAGAATAATCAAAAATACATCCTTATCATCATTGGACACAATTTCTGGGTAAAAACACCAACCAGAACCGCCTGGGACTGGTTCTATTACAACCACTATTTTAATCGCAAAATGCCTGCTTTGGACACTGATTATGGTGGGAAATAGCTCCAGAATCACCTGGAATGATGCCAATGAATGACTTACTTGAATTGGACGATTTTACACTATATACACAGGAACTATCTGTCTCTGACAGTGTGTTTGGCAGCAGGGGAACGTTTCAGTTTTTATTGCCTTAATGTGCTTTTCATGGCCTGATAATCACGTTTTGGCCAAGTATGATAGTTTTCATTGTAACTTAATTTCTATCACTTTGAACGATGCCAAATAAAAAACTTACTTGAATTGGACGATTTTTCACTACATAACAGTAACTGTGTCTCTGACAGTTTGTTTGGCAGCAGGGGAACTTTTCAGTTTTTATTGCCTTAATGTACTTTTCATGCCCTGAAAATCACGTTTTGGCCAAGTATGATTGTTTTCATTATAACTTAATTTCTAGCTTGAGAATGATGCCAAATGGATAACTTACTTGAATTGGACGATTTTTCACTTTATACACAGTAACTATGTGTCTCTGACAGTTTGTTTGGCAGCAGGGGAACATGTGAGATTAGACAAAGTATCTTTGCAAATGCTTGTTCAAATTGTATAAGTTTTTGTGAGTATAACAGCATCATAGTCATCCTTATGGCTGACATGTCAGCATAAACACCCAACTGTCTGACTGAATAAACAATCTTAGTCTTGTGATTGGGGTGACATGTCAGCACAAATACTCAACTGTCCGACACTGATCAATTACTTTTTGCCCTGCAAATGACTGAAATGTATCTGTCCAAAGTCCTAGTGACAACTGTCAGTTTTTCCTGTATTTGAGACACACACACTGGTCATTCGACTAGAGTTGCAGGAACATCGCGTTGAACAGGACCCTACTGTAGGAACTCTCACTGTCCACTTTGCAGTCTGGTAATAAACCAATTGGTCCGGGACCAATGAAAGTAGAACAATAATTAGCAAGGGCTTTATAGTCTTGGTCTGTTAATAGAGTCAGGGACTTAACTAAGACAAAGTCAGGGACTTTTGGTCTTTGTGTGTTCAGAGATATTGGGTTAATCACAAAGTAGAGATCACTTTCGGGTAATTTAGAAAATACTTGTTGTTTAAACTATTAAGTAGTTGATTAATATGGGTCAGAAAGCAACAAAAGGAATGGGTTTATTGTCAGAATGCAAAATGAAAATCGGAGAGTTACCGGGACGAGATATCATGGTCCAGCTTGGGCTAAGCCTAGTGGCCACCCAAAATGGCCTCCGACCCAGGGAATTACAGACCAAAAATATCTTCCACACCACCACATCTAACAGCTTCTACTCTCTCGACATTGTCGGGAATGATTCTGCCAAGGTAGCTGAAAGTCTAAGAGAACAGTCTGAAGATATCTGCCCAGCAGCACCAGGACAGGAACAACAAACATGGCCATTACATGTCACCCTGAAGTTCATGGGAGACCGGACGACAAGTAGTTAAACCAATTCTCACAGTTGCCCACTGTTAGACTATAAAAATTTTACCTGACTCCAATTCCTTAACTCTGTAGTCTCTGGTCTAACAATGGAGCGTGTTCAGCATCGGAGGAGACAAACCAGGGTTGAGCGAGGTTATCCACAGATGATTTATTCCATTCAAATTGATTCATACAGAGCTCCGGGTCTCCCTCCCATAGAATAAGCCCACTGAGTGTTGATGTCCCAAAGCGGAGGATGGAAAAGACATTGTCCAAACCTGTGTTTGCCCAGTGATAGTCCAACAAAAATGCATATTCATTCGCTGATTAATAATGAGATGTGGGCTGGTCCAGGGCTGCTGTGAGGGGGGGTTGCTCTGGGCTCCACATCTTCCAGCCTTGAATCCACATCATCCAGACCTCTGTCTCTGCTGGTCCTATAAAGTCCCGACCCTCCGCCCTGCTCTTTGTTCCTCTGCCCTTTGAAGTCCTCCATCTGGTCTCTTATCAGTGTGGATCCCACCTTGAAATAAGAATCTCAGGAAGAGCCTTTTGTTAACATTATAGTTGAGGAGTCTCAGACCCATCCTTCTGTTCATATTCTATTTGAGTTGGGAACCAGTGGCAACTCTAAAACAAGACCGCCACAACAAAAGGAATGAGTAAAATGTGATATCAAAATGAAACAGCTATACTAAAAAGAATGAGTAAAATATGATATCAAAATGAAACAGCTATACTAAAAAGAATGAGTAAAATATGATATCAAAATGAAACAGCTATACTAAAAAGAATGAGTAAAATATGTCATATTCTTCACCACTCATCGAATCATAATTAACCACGTATATGCAACTGACCTAATGGACAACCCATTGCCCCCGGACACATTGCCTATGGGGATGGATCATCATCAAAAACCCTGGATGGAGAAAAACACAACGTATATGCCGTGGTGACTCAAAAAGACAACCTCAAGACAGGACGACTCCCCGGCGACTGGTCTGCACAAGCCGCAGAAATAGTGGCACTGACAGAGGCATGTAGACTATTCCTAGAACAAGACGTGACGGTGGAAAGACACAGCCCAATCCCTGCTGAATTCCTAAGAGAAATGCAAAATCATTCCCCAGAAAAAGAGAAACTGCAATGGGAAACAGAAGGAGACACTCAACACAAGAACGGACTCTATGCAGTAGAAAACAAGCCATGCGTGACACGATCATTGTTTGAAGTAATTGCCAAATTGAGCCATGGGGGGAGCCATGTCTCAACAGGAGGGATGATCAGTACAGTACAACAAACAATGCATGTTCCCAGAGGTCTCCAAACTTCATTTTTTTTGGCAGAAACTGTCTGAACTGCTGTAGACACAACTCTCAAGGCAACGAACGACCCAAGCATGGAACAAGATAAACAGGAACATATCCCTTCGAGCTTCTGAACATGGATTTTATCAAACTGAACCAAAATGCTGGACTCGTCGAACAAACCATTAGAACAGTAAAACTCAGACTCAGAAAAACCATGGAAGACACAGGAAAACCATGGCAAGAATGCCTGAGCCTGGTAGAAACGTACATGAGAATCATTCCAACAGCACAGGGATGCACACCATTTGAGGCAGTGAACGACAGACCCTTCCACTTAACAATGTGGGAAAAAGATCTGGTGGTAGAAGAGAAAGGAGAAACTGATTCTCTCACTAAGTGGTTATGCAAAATGTTCGAAGAAAGAACTGTGATGAATGCAAAATAATCTGCCGACATCTTCTCTGTCTCCCACAGAGGAGGTCCTGTCCCCAGGAGACCTGGTACTCGTCAAGGTGATAAAAAGAAAGTGCTGGTCTTCTCCACGTTGGGACGCACCTCACCGTGTGATTTTGGCCACACCCACCGCCATCAAAATCGAAGGAAGAGACACCTGGATACATCAGTCCCACAGTAAACAAAGTACAAGAATGAAGTGGCTACTCATCATCATCACCGCTCTGTGTTCAACCACATGGGGGGAATGTATCAGAACCTTGGTACACTCCCACTGGAGGAGAATGCCCCACTAGCTGGTTCAGGAAACGATCAGGGGCCCCCAGATCTGCATCCCATTAACCAAGACACCAATCGTCGTTCAAGTCCCTTTGCTCAGCCTACAGCTTACTCACTTGGGATTACACAGGACTGACTCCAGTTATTTCTATTGGTACCTACAAGCTCCCAGAGTCTGGTTGGTCTGGCCAGACATCTGGGACCAGGTCCTCCTCCATACAGGCTACAAGACCATCACATGACGCCTTTCCAAAGAAGCTACTACCATGACCGCTAACTTCACCAAGTTAGCCACCACCATCAAAGATGGTAAACATACGCTGGAGCTCACGACCAATATCCAACAGAAAGGCTGCATCAACCTATGCCTCTGACCGGACCGACCAGTAAAAGGCCCCCTCTTTTACTATGACCATCCGCACTACTAGTCCAGCCAAAGGTCCCCAAAGTGATTTGTGTGAACCCCTTCGTAAAACCATCCGCCACACGCCTACTCAAAATCCGTCCGGCAGGAACACCTAAGCCTGAGGAGATACACCTTATTCTCGCCCATGTCCAAACACAGGAAGAAAACGACTACAACCCGATGATGAGGAACAGTTGGTATAGATACACCGCACTCACAGCCCGCGCCACAACCAATGAGTTGTTATGTCTGTTCCCTCATGCCTACTGCCGTAGCCCAACCACAGCTATGGTCCAACCGACAGAACGAAGAACTCGCCAACCTCACCTACAACTGTATCCTGGGTAATCTGAGAGAATCCTTCCAGCAAAGCTCGACCGCCTACATACCATGGTCGCAGTACCATTAGCAGCTACAGTCAATACCGCAACGTATGTCCAGTGCAACAACCGAACAGACTGTTATCCATCCTGTTTCAACTTCAGCGGACCGGATCCGAAGACCCCTTTGGACCAAGTTCACGTCACCAGGTGCGCCGAGATCAGACACATTCCTTCCCAATCATGGACAGTACTGGACCAAATGTGGTGGCTCTGCGAATGGCAAGTGTATATGATCATCCCCACCAATACAACTGGGCTCTGTGTCCCTACATCTGCATCCGACCACACGTACGTTCTAACAGCAGACTTGATTCCAACTGTCCACGCCAACCCACATCTACCCACAAGGCGTCAACGACGGAGCTTTGATTTCTTCCCCCATGATTCAGTTTGGGGCTCGGATGTCCCCCTCTAATACAAACACTGGTCAGTCTCCTCCAAAATCATGATGGCGGTGTTCCCCAGGGTAGGAACAGCGAAGAACACCCTACGTCTGGAAACCATTGACTACAGATTCCAGGCCCGACACTAATCAATTACTTGTTGCCCTGCAAATGATTGAAACATATGTGTCCAAAGTCTTAGGGACAACTGTCAGTTTTGGCTGTAGTTAAGACACACTCACAGGTCATTCGACTAGAGTTGCAGTAACATCGCAGTGAACAGGACCCCACTGTAGGAACTCTCACTGTCCACTTTGCAGTCTGGTAATACATATTTTCTATTTAAATTTATCTCACTCTTTCTTAGCCTGCTCCTGAAGTTGTATTTTCAGACCTAACAAACATTTTAGTTTTTTTGCCCTAATGTGCGTTTCATGCGCTGAAAATCACGTTTTGGCCAAGTATCATAGTTTTCACTATAACTTAACCTAACCCTAACCCTTACCATAACCCTAACCCTAACCCTAACCCTAACCCTAACCCTAACCCTAACCCTCCCAAACCCTAACCCTAACCCTAACCCTAACCCTAACCCAAACCCTAACCCTAACCCTAACTTCCATCACTTAGAATGATATCAAATGAAAAACCAACTTAATTTGGACGATTATACACTATATACACAGTAACTATGTGTCACTGACAGTTTGTTTCGCAGCGGGGGAACATTTCAGTTTTTATTGCCTTAATGTGCATTTCATGCGCTGAAAATCACGTTTTGGCCAAGTATCATAGTTTTCACTATAACTTAATTTCTATCACTTAGAATGATGCCAAATGAAAAACTTACTTGAATTGGACGATAATACACTATATACACAGTAACTATGTGTCTCTGACAGTTTGTTTCGCAGCAGGGGAACATTTCAGTTTTCATTGCCTTAACATGCGTTTCATGCGCTGAAAATCACGTTTTGGACAAGTATCATAATTTTCACTTTAACTTAATTTCTATCACTTAGAATGATGCCAAATGAAAAACTTACTTGAATTGGACAATTATACACTATATACACAGTAACTATGTGTCTCTGACAGTTTGTCTCGCAGCAGGGGAACATTTCAGTTTTTATTGCCTTAACGTGCGTTTCATGCGCTGAAAATCACGTTTTGGCCAAGTATCATAGTTTTCACTATAACTTAATTTCTAGCACTTAGAATGATGCCAAATGCAAAACTTACTTGAATTGGACGATTTTACACTATATACACAGTAACTATGTGCCTCTGACAGTTTGTTTCGCAGCAGGGGAACATTTCAGTTTTTATTGCCTTAACGTGCGTTTCATGCGCTGAAAATCACGTTTTGGCCAAGTATCATAATTTTCACTATCACTTAATTTCTATCACTTAGAATGATGCCAAATGAAAAACTTATTAAATTATAAAATTTGATGATATTACACTATGTATAGAGAGACATTTGTGTCTCTGAGAGTTTTACACAGTTTTACAAGTTATGACTCCAGACTCTTAATTTACAATTCTGCCTTTATGGATACATTGCATCACCACCCCCTGAGTGGATCACTTACCTCTCACTGTCTTGCACTTACCTTCATTCAGCATGTAGGTGTCAGATCAACTTGTACCTAATGTCTATTCATATTACCTCACCCGAAGTTATTACACAGAAGGGATTGTGTTGTGTTACCCCAAGTTTAGAGTCCCAACGGATGTGGGAAACTTACAGCGTCTGTCTGCCAGAGAGCGGCAGCTGGAACCGATTGTGACCGGGGTGGCATGGGTTCCTGATCATGTCCCTGGCTCTGCTGATGTAACGAGGGCTGGCAATGTCTTCCAGTGATGGCAGAGTAGCCGACGATCTTCTGCGTAGTGGTGATACCTTTCTAAATAGCCTTTTTGTCTGCTGCCGTTCTTTCCGCGTACCACCAAATGTGCTTTTTATGCGCTGATAATCACGTTTTGGTCGAATATGAAAGTTTTCAAGTGTGCACTTGACCCTGGATGACCTGGAGAGTGACAGTTACTCCTGAAGTTGAACCTTTTTTCATCGCACAATTCAAGGAAACAATTGCAAACCCTGTTAGCCAGCCTTTCTTATATTTCGCGAGAAGAACAAACAATTGCAAGGCCAACTAGTTAGTCTTTCTTACATTCCACGATCTTTTTAATCAATTGTAAAACCAGTTTGACTAGTCTACCTTGCATTCTACGATCTTAACAAACAAAGGTAAAACCAGTATTACCACATGGTGCGACAAGAATAAACAATTATTAAGCCAGTTAGCCAGTCCATCCCACAATTCCCTCCTTTTGTGTCTGTGAAAATATCGAAATATTGAAGTGGCTGTTTCCATGAGCCAGAGAAGAACCAGTCAAGCCATCCTCGTTATGGAACCGAATCTCCGGTCACAGCTCTCTGCATGTTCCTAATATCCTGCAGGGCATCATGGACTGAGCAGGACATGCCGGCAGGGATGAAGGGGCAGCACGAGTCTCCCACCATGGCACACACACAGCCCCGCTGGGTGGCCACTCCGTCAAGAGCATGGCAGCCCTGGAAAATCACCTGGGCCATGGCGGCTACCCAGCCTGACTGATGCGCTGACACAGGCCCGGAACCTGCCTTCAATGGTCTTCAAATGCAGGGCGTTCCTTGCCGCTCCCACTCAAGGGAACTGAGCCATTAGGATTTTGGATGAGACTGACCAGTATTTGTGTTTGAGGGACACATCCGAGCCACACACTGGATCATGGTCGTGAGCTCCGTCAATAATGCAAGTGTATATGATCATCCCCGCTAATACAACTGGGCTCTGTGTCCCTACATCTGCATCCGACCACACGTACGTTCTAACAGCAGACTCGATTCCAACTGTCCACGCCAACCCACATCTACCCACCAGGCGTCAACGACGGAGCTTTGATTTCTTTCCCCATGATTCAGTGTGGGGCTCGGATGTCCCCCTCGAATACAAACACTGGTCAGTCTCCTCCAAAATCATGATGGCGGTGTTCCCCAGGGTAGGAACAGCGAAGAACACCCTACGTCTGGAAACCATTGACTACAGATTCCAGGCCTACGTCAACGCATCAGTCTGACTGCAACAAGGCTGAGAAATCCAAATAACTTCCATGACCCAGGTGATTATCCAGAACCGCCTTGCCACGACAGAAAGATCCAGTTCCACAACAAGGATGGCTTGACTTGTTCCTCTCTGACTCATCATGGACACATACTCTTTTGAAAGCCCTAGTACCAGTCGTAACTGTTATTGCTCACGTGGTTGTTGTCCTTACTTGTTGTTTGCCCTGCTTCTCAGCTTTAATCAAACATACCATTAATTCCACAGTCGAACAAATCATGATTGTTGAAACCCAGCTAATGCTAACTCGTATTCACATGCA
Source organism: Stigmatopora nigra (assembly GCF_051989575.1). NCBI lineage: Eukaryota > Metazoa > Chordata > Actinopteri > Syngnathiformes > Syngnathidae > Stigmatopora > Stigmatopora nigra. The sequence goes on from NW_027551611.1 coordinate 709,107, forward strand.
ACAATCCATATCCCAATCTGACATTGATGCTGTGCTACTGTCTGACACTGATTAATCTATCTTTCCTATTCTGAGACGCCTGGTACCCTTCCTGGTCGGTCTAAACTCCAGTTTGAAATAATTTGTGAAGAATTTCGTTCAAAAGTAGCGTCGCTAACAAACGAGGTTCCGATGTGTTTATACTCACTAACAGGAGGGATATGTAAAATTAGACAAAGTATCTTTACAAATGCTTGTTCATATTGTATTAGTTTTTGTAAGTATAACAGCATCGTAGTAATCCTTATGGCTGACATGTCAGCATAAACACCCAACTGTCTGACTGAATAATAAAGCTTAGTCTTGTGATTGGATTGACATATAATCACAAATACTCAACTGTCCGACACTGATCAATTACTTTTTGCCCTGCAAATGACTGAAACTGTCCAAAGTCCTAGGGACAACTGTCAGTTTTGCCTGTATTTAAGACACACTCACTGGTCATTCGACTAGATTTGCAGTAACATCGCGTTGAACAGGACCCCACTGCAGGAACTCTCACTGTCCACTTTGCAGTCTGGTAATATATATTTTCTTTTTTTGTCTTTCTCCTGAAGTTGAACCTCTTCTCATCGCACAATACAAGGAAAAAATTGCAAACCCTGTTAGCCAGCCTTTCTTATAATTCTCGAGGCGAACAAACAATTGCAAGGCCAACTAGTTAGTCTTTCTTACATTCCTCGATCTTTTAAATCAATTGTAAAACCAGTTTGGCTAGTCTACCTTGCATTCTACGATCTTAAAAAACAAAGTTAAACCAGTATGACCACATGGTGCGACAAGAATAAACAATTATTAAGCCAGTTAGCCAGTCCATCCCACAATTCCCTCCTTTTGTGTCTGTGAAAATATCGAAATATTGAAGTGGCTGTTTCCATGAGCCAGAGAAGAACCAGTCAAGCCATCCTCGTTGTGGAACCGGATCTCCGGTCACAGCTCTCTGCATGTTCCTAATAGCCTGCAGGGCATCATGGACCGAGCAGGACATGCCGGCAGGGATGAAGGGGCAGCACGAGTCTCCCACCATGAAACACACACAGCCCCGCTGGGTGGCCACTCCGTCAAGAGCAGGGCAGCCCTGAAAAATCACCTGGGCCATAGCGGCTACCCAGCCTGACTGATGAGCCGACACAGGCCCGGAACCTGCCTTCAATGGTCTTCAAATGCAGGGCGTTCCTTGCCGCTCCCACTCAAGGGAACTGAGCCATTAGGATTTTGGATGAGACTGACCAGTATTTGTGTTTGAGGGACACATCCGAGCCACACACTGGATCATGGTCGTGAGCTCCGTCAATAATGTGCCCAAATGGAGGTCATTGATTCGGGAATAACAGAACTTCTGAAGATCCCTAGATGATTATTTTTATACATAATAATCAAAAATACATCCCCATTGTCAATGGATACAATTTTTCGGGTAAATTCACCAACCAGAACAGACTGGGCCTGGTTCTAATACAACCACTATTTTAATCGCAGAATGCCTGTTTTGGACACTGTTTATGGTGGGAAAATAGCTCCAGAACCATCCTGGATCATTATTTTTACACATAATAGTGAAAATACATCCATCTACACATTCAAGACTAATTATGGGTAGAAGCACCAACCAGAACCGACTGGGCCTGGTTCTAATACGACCTCTTTTTTAATCGCAAAATGCCTGTTTTGGACAATGTTTATGGTGGGAAACATTATTTTTATAGAAAATAGTTAAACTACATCCACCCACTCAATCAACACAAATTCTGGGTAAATACACCAACCAGAACCGATTGGGCCTTTTTCTAATACAACCACTATTTTTATCGCAAAATGTTTTGGACACTATTGACGGCTGGAAATATTCCCAGAACATCCCTGCATTTTTAATTTTACACATAATAGTGAAAATGCATCCATCCACACAATTGACACTAAATCTGGGTAAAAGCGGCAACCAGAACCGACTGGGCCCGGTTCTAATTCAACCACCGTGCAAAATAAAGATCCATTGGAGGTTTTTGATTCTTGTGTAAAAAAAGCCCCAAAACATCCCTGCATGTTTATTTTTAAACAGAATAGTAAAATATACATCCCCATCATCTTTGGACACAAGTTTCGGATATAAACAGCAACCAGAACCGAGACTACCCAGTTATAATGCAACTATCCATCGTTCCTGCCTGCCTAAAATCTGCCACCATCATTCCTGTCGCCAAAAAGGCCAACCATCGGCAGCTTGAACGATTACAGGCCTGTTGCTCTCACGCCTGTGATCATGAAGTGCTTTGAAAAGTTGGTGGCCCGATACATCAGAAGGACAATCCCCCCCCTCAGTTGACCCTCACCAGTTTGCTTATAGAGAAAACAGGTCCACTGAGGATGCTATCGCTGTGGCTCTTCACACAGCACTGAGCCACCTGGAGCACCGGGGGAACTATGTGACGATGCTTTTCATAGACTATAGCTCAGCCTTTAACACCATCAAGCCGGACATCCTGAAGGAGAAACTCTACCACGTTGGACTATCCTCTTCAATCTGCTGCTGGGTAAAGAACTTCTTGACTGGTCGACCACAAACTGTCAGAATGGGTCCACACCTCTCTTCCGCCATTACACTGAACACTGGCTCACCACAAGGCTGTGTACTGAGTCCTGTCCTGTACTCCTTGTACACATACGACTGCACACCAGCCCACCAGTCAAACTCTATCATCAAATTTGCCGATGACACCACTGTGATCGGACTCATCTCAGGCGGGGATGAGTCAGCTTACAGAGACGAGGTCGACAAACTGTCGTCTTGGTGCTCGGCGAACAATCTTACACTAAATACCGCAAAGACTAAAGAAATAATCCTGGACTTTTGCAAGCACAGCACAGATCTGGCCCCACTCATTAACGGAGTATGTGTAGAGAGGGTCCAATCCTTCAAATTTCTGGGAGTCCACGTCACGGATAGGCTCTCCTGGTCCACAAACACCACAGTGTTAGTAAAGAAGGCCCAGAAACGACTCTACTTTCTCAGGGTACTGAGAAGGGACAAATTGGACACCAAGCTTCTGGCAACCTTCTACAGAGCCTCTGTGGAGAGCATCCTGACTTACGGCATTACAGTGTGGTATACCGGAAGCACTGCAGCAGACAAAAAAGCCATACAGAGGGTGATAAACACTGCCCAGAAGATCGTCGGCTGCTCTCTGCCATCACTAGAAGACATTGCCAACCCCCGATACCTTAGAAGAGCCGGGTCCATTGTTGGAGACCCATACCACCCTGGACACGGCCTGTTCCAGTTGCTTCCATCTGGCAGACGCTACAGGTCCTACAAAGCACGGACAAACAGGCTCAAGGACAGCTTTTTCCCAATAGCCATCAGGTCTCTGAACCTGCAGCAACACGTGACGTGACGACTACACATATCCCTAATATGAAATTAAGTCAAGTCGAAATGAAGTAACAGGAAGGTCGTTTGGTGCAGATCTGCCTTCCAAAGGCTGACTGAGGGAGGGTAAGTATAAAGACTGAGAGGTAAGTGATCCACCTTATTCTTGTTGGCATCGGTGAGGCAACTTGCAGTCGCCGCAAAATGGCGCTCAAGGCGGAGAGCTAACAAGTATGAATATGTCATAAATAAATGTCATGAATGTGTCTGGCCTGGGAAGACGAACTTGTGGAGAAGCACTATACAATTTCGTCATACGCTGCTGAGGGTATGATGACTACTAGGCTTTTTGTCAAGTCAATGATGACGACAATGCCTATGTCTGATTTTCATTTTTTCATTTTTTCAACTACTATTTTTTATCGCAAAATGCATGTTTTGGAGACTATTTATGGTGGTAAATACCCCTAGAACCATCCTGGATCTTTATTTTTAGACAGAATAGTGAAAATACATCCACCTACACAATCAACACTAACTCTGGGTAAAAGCACCAACCAGAACCGACTGGGCTTGGTTCTACTACAACCAACATGCAAAATAAAGTGCCCAAATGGAGGTCATTTATTCGGGCATAGAAGAACTTCTGAACATCCCTGGATGATAATTTTTATACAGAATAGTCAAAAATACAACCCCATTCCTATTGGACACACGTTACGGGTGTATACACAAACCAGAACCTACTGGGCCTGGTTCTAATACAACCACTATTTTTGTCGCAAAATGCATGTTTTTGACACTATTTCTGGTGGGAAATAGTCTCAGAACATCCCTGGGTCTTTATTCTTACAGAGAATAGTGAAAATACATCCACCCACACAATCGACACTAATTGTGGGTAAAGCACCAACCAGAACCGACTGGGCCTGGTTCTAAACAACCACTTGTAAATAAAGTGCCCAAATTGAGGTCATTGATTAGGGCATAACAGAACTTCTGAACATCCCTAGAATATTATTTTTATAAAGAATATTTAAAAATACATCCCCATAATCATTGGACACAATTTCTGGGTAAAAACACGATTCAGAACCGACTGGGCGTGGTTCTAATACAACCACTACTTTAACCGCAAAATGCCTGTTTTGGACACTGTTTGTGGTGGGAAATAGCTCCAGAATCATCCTGGATCATTATTGTTATACAAAATAGTGAAAATACATCTACTCACACAATAAACACAAATTCTGGGTAAAAGCACCAACCAAAACCTACTGGGCCTGTTTCTAAACCACCACTTGTAAATAAAGTGACCAAATAAAAGTAATTCATTCGGGCATAACAGAACTTCTGAACATCGCTAGATGATTACTTCTTTACAGAATAGTCAAGTATACATCCCCATCATAATTGGACACAAGTTTCGTATACAAACACCCACCAGAACCGACTGGACCGTTATAATGCAGCCACTATTTTGTATCGCAAAATGCATGTTTTGGATACTATTTATGGTCGGAAATAGCCCCGGAACTGTCCTGGATCTTTATTTTTAGACAGAATAGTGAAAATACATCTACCCACACAATGGATTCTATATCTGGGTAAAAGCACCAACCAGAACCGACTGGGCCTGGTTCTTAAAAACCACCACTTGTAAATAAAGTGCCCAAATTGAGGTCATTTAATCGGGCATAACAGAACTTCTGAACATCCCTAGATGATTATTTTTATACAGAATAATCAAAAATACATCCTTATCATCATTGGACACAATTTCTGGGTAAAAACACCAACCAGAATCGCCTGGGCCTTGTTCTAATACAACCACTATTTTAATTGCAAAATGCCTGTTTTGGACACTTTTTATGGTGGTAAATAGCTCCAGAATCACCTAGAATGATGCAAATGAAAGACTTACATGGATAGGACGATTTTACACTATATACACAGGAACTATGTGTCTCTGACAGTGCGTTGGCAGCAGGGGAACGTTTCAGTTTTTATTGCCTTAATGTGCTTTTCATGGACTGATAATCACGTTTTGGCCAAGTATGATAGATTTCATTGTAACTTAATTTCTATCACTTTGAACAATGCCGAATAAAAAACTTACTTGAAATGGACGATTTTACACTATATACACAGTAACTGTGTCTCTGACAGTTTGTTTGGCAGCAGGGCAACTTTTCAGTTTTTATTGCCTTAATGTACTTTTCATACCCTGAAAATCACGTTTTGGCCAAGTATGATTGTTTTCATTGTAACTTAATTTTTAGCAATGAGAATAATGTCAAATGGATAACTTACTTGAATTGGACGATTTTACACTAATATGGGTCAGAAAGCAACAAAAGGGATGGGTTTATTGTCAGACTGCAAAATGAAAATCGGAGAGTTACCGGGACGAGATATCATGGTCCAGCTTGGGCTAAGCTTAGTGGCCACCCAAAATGGCCTCCGACCCAGGGAATTACACACCAAAAATATCTTCCACACCACCACATCTAACAGCTTCTACTCTCTCGACATTGTCGGGAATGATTCTGCCAAGGTAGCTGAAAGTCTAAGAGAACAGTCTGAAGATATCTGCCCAGCAGCCCCAGGGCAGGAACAACAAACATGGCCATTACATGTCACCCTGAAGTTCATGGGAGACCGGACGACAAGTGGTTAAACCAATTCTCACAGTTGCCCACTCAACGAATCATAATTAACCACGTATATGCAACTGACCTAATGGACAACCCATTGCCCCCCGGACACATTGCCTATGGGGATGGATCATCATCAAAAACCCTGGATGGAGAAAAACACAACGTATATTCCGTGGTGACTCAAAAAGACAACCTCAAGACAGGACGACTCCCCGGCGACTGGTCTGCACAAGCCGCAGAAATAGTGGCACTGACAGAGGCATGTAGACTATTCCTAGAACAAGACGTGACGGTGGAAAGACACAGCCCAATCCCTGCTGAATTCCTAAGAGAAATGCAAAATCATGCCCCAGAAAAAGAGAAACTGCAATGGGAAACAGAAGGAGCCACTCAACACAAGAACGGACTCTATGCAGTAGAAAACAAGCCATGCGTCCCACTATCATTGTTTGAAGTAATTGCCAAATTGAGCCATGGGAGGAGCCATGTCTCAACAGAAGGGATGATCAGTACAGTACAACAAACAATGCATGTTCCCAGAGGTCTCCAAACTTACTTCAATTTTTTTTGCAGAAACTGTCTAAACTGCTGTAGACACAACTCTCAAGGCAATGAACGACCCAAGCATGGAACAAGGCAAACAGGAACATATCCCTTCGAGCTTCTGAACATGGATTTCATCTAACTGAACCAAAGTGCTGGACTCGTCGAACAAACCATTAGAACAGTAAAACTCAGACTCAGAAAAACCATGGAAGATACAGGAAAACCATGGCAAGAATGCCTGAGCCTGGTAAAAACGTACATGAGAATCATTCCAACAGCACATGGATGCACACCATTTGACGCAGTGAAAGACAGACCCTTCCACTTAACAATGTGGGAAAAAGATCTGGTGGTAGAAGCGAAAGGAGAAACAGAATCCCTCACTAAGTGGTTATGCAAAATGTTACAAGAAAGAACTGTGATGAATGCAAAATAATCTGCCGACATCTTCTCTGTCTTCCACAGAGGAGGTCCTGTCCCCAGGAGACCTGGTACTCGTCAAGGTGATGAAAAGAAAGTGCTGGTCTTCTCCACGTTGGGACGGACCTCACCGTGTGATTTTGGCCATCATCATCACCGCTCTGTGTTCAACCACATGGGGGGAACGTACCAGAACCTTGGTACACTCCCACTGGAGGAGAATGCCCCGCTAGCTGGTTCAGGAAACGATCAGGGGCCCCCAGATCTGCATCCCATTAACCAAGACACCAATCGTCGTTCAAGTCCCTTTGCTCAGCCTACAGCTTACTCACTTGGGATTACACAGGACTGACTCCAGTTATTTTTATTGGTACCTACAAGCTCCCAGAGTCTGAGTGGTCTGGCCAGACACCTTGGACCAGGTCCTCCTCCATACAGGCTACAAAACCATCACATGGCCCCTTTCCACCATGACCGCTAACTTCACCAAGTTAGCCACCACCATCAAAGATGGTAAACATATGCTAGAGCTCACGACCAATATCCAACAAAAAGGCTGCATCAACCTATGCCTCCGACCGGACCGACCAGGAAAAAAGGCCCCCTCTTTAATATCACCATCCGCACTACTAGTCCAGCCATGGTCCCCAAAGTGATTGGTGCGAACCCCTTCGTACAACCATCCGCCACACGCCTACTCAAAATCCGTCCGGCAGGAACTCCTAAGCCTGAGTAGATACACCTTATTCTCGCCCATGTCCAAACACAGGAAGAAAACGACTACAACCCGATGATGAGGAACAGTTGGTACAGATACACCGCACTCTCAGCCCGCGCCACAACCAATGAGTTGTTATGTCTGTTCCCTCGTGCCTACTGCCGTAGCCCAACCACAGCTATGGTCCAACCGACAGAACGAAGAACTCGCCAACCACACCTACAACTGTATCCTGGGTAATCTGAGAGAATCCTTCCAGCAAAGCTCGACCGCCTACATACCATGGTCGCAGTACCATTAGCAGCTACAGTCAATACCGCAACGTATGTCCAGTGCAACAACCGAACAGACTGTTATCCATCCCGTTTCAACTTCAGCGGACCGGATCCGAAGACCCCTTTGGACCAAGTTCACGTCACCAGGTGCGCCGAGATCAGACACATTCCTTCCCAATCATGGACAGTACTGGACCAAATATGGTGGCTCTGCGAATGGCAAGTGTATATGATCATCCCCACCAATACAACTGGGCTCTGTGTCCCTACATCTGCATCCGACCACACGTACGTTCTAACAGCAGACTCGATTCCAACTGTCGACGCCAACCCACATCTACCCACCAGGCGTCAACGACGGAGCTTTGATTTCTTCCCCCATGATTCAGTTTGGGGCTCGGATGTCCCCCTCTAATACAAACACTGGTCAGTCTCCTCCAAAATCATGATGGCGGTGTTCCCCAGGGTAGGAACAGCGAAGAACACCCTACGTCTGGAAACCATTGACTAGAGATTCCAGGCCCGACACTAATCAATTACTTGTTGCCCTGCAAATGACTGAAACGTATCTGTCCAAAGTCTTAGGGACAACTGTCAGTTTTGGCTGTAGTTAAGACACACTCACTGGTCATTCGACTAGAGTTGCAGTAACATCGTAGTGAACAGGACCCCACTGTAGGAACTCTCACTGTCCACTTTGCAGTCTGGTAATACATATTTTCTATTTAAATTTAAGTCACTCTTTCTTAGCCTGCTCCTGAAGTTGTATTTTCAGACCTAACAAACATTTCAGTTTTTTTGCCCTAATGTGCGTTTCATGCGCTGAAAATCACGTTTTGGCCAAGTATCATAGTTTTCACTATAACTTAACCTAACTAACCCTAACCCTAACCCTAACCCTAACTTCCATCACTTAGAATGATATCAAATGAAAAACCTACTTAATTTGGACGATTATACACTATATACACAGTAACTATGTGTCACTGACAGTTTGTTTCACAGCGGGGGAACATTTCAGTTTTTATTGCCTTGACGTGCATTTCATGTGCTGAAAATCACGTTTTGGCCAAGTATCATAGTTTTCACTATAACTTAATTTCTATCACTTAGAATGATGCCAAATGAAAAACTTACTTGAATTGGACGATAATACACTATATACACAGTAACTATGTGTCTCTGACAGTTTGTTTCGCAGCAGGGGAACATTTCAGTTTTTATTGCCTTAACGTGGGTTTCATGCGCTGAAAATCACGTTTTGGCCAAGTATCATAATTTTCACTAAAACTTAATTTTTATCACTTAGAATGATGCTAAATGCAAAACTTACTTGAATTGGACGATTTTACACTATATACACAGTAACTATGTGCCTCTGACAGTTTGTTTCGCAGCAGGGGAACATTTCAGTTTTTATTGCCTTAACGTGCGTTTCATGCGCTGAAAATCACGTTTTGGCCAAGTATCATAGTTTCACTATAACTTAATTTCTAGCACTTAGAATGGTGCCAAATGCAAAACTCACTTGAATTGGACGATTTTACACTATATACACAGTAACTATGTGCCTCTGACAGTTTGTTTCGCAGCAGGGGAACATTTCAGTTTTTATTGCCTTAACGTGCGTTTCATGCGCTGAAAATCACGTTTTGGCCGAGTATCATAGTTTTCACTATAACTTAATTTCTATCACTTAGAATGATGCTAAATGCAAAACTTACTTGAATTGGACGATTTTACACTATATACACAGTAACTATTTGTCTGTGACAGTTTGTTTCGCAGCAGGGGAACATTTCAGTTTTTATTGCCTTAACGTGCGTTTCATGCGCTGAAAATCACGTTTTGGCCAAGTATCATAGTTTTCACTATTACTTAATTTCTATCACTTAGAATGATGCTAAATGAAAAACTTACTTGAATTGGACGATATTACACTACATACACAGTAACTATTTGTCTGTGACAGTTTGTTTCGCAGCAGGGGAACATTTCAGTTTTTATTGCCTTAACGTGCGTTTCATGCGCTGAAAATCACGTTTTGGCCAAGTATCATAGTTTTCACTATTACTTAATTTCTATCACTTAGAATGATGCTAAATGAAAAACTTACTTGAATTGGACGATATTACACTACATACACAGTAACTATGTGTCTCTGACAGTTTGTTTCGCAGCAGGGGAACATTTCAGTTTTTATTGCTTTAATGTGCATTGCATGCGCTGAAAATCATGTTTTGGCCAAGTATCATAGTTTTCATTATAACTTAATATCTAGCCATTAGAATGATGCCAAATTAAAAACTTATTAAATTATAAAATTTGATGATATTACACTATGTATAGAGAGACATTTGTGTCTCTGACAGTTTTACACAGTTTTACAAGTTATGACTCCAGACTCTTAATTTACAATTCTGCCTTTATGGATACATTGCATCACCACCCCCTGAGTGGATCACTTACCTCTCACTGTCTTTCACTTACCTTCATTCAGCATGTAGGTGTCAGATCACCTTGTACCTAATGTCTATTCATATTACCTCACCCGAAGTTATTACACAGAAGAGATTGTGTTGTGTTACCCCAAGTTTAGAGTCCCAACGGATGTGGGAAACTTACAGTGTCTGTCTGCCAGAGAGCAGCAGCTGGAACCGATTGTGACCAGGGTGGCATGGGTCCCTGATCATGTCCCTGGCTCTGCTGAGGTAACGAGGGCTGGCAATGTCTTCCAGTGAGGGCAGAGTAGCCGACGATCTTCTGCGTAGTGGTGATACCTTTCTAAATAGCCTTTTTGTCTGCTGCCGTTCTTTCCGCGTACCACCAAATGTGCTTTTTATGCGCTGATTAGCACATTTTGGTCGAATATGAAAGTTTCCAAGAGTGCACTTGACCCTGGATGACCTGGAGAGTGACAGTTACTCCTGAAGTTGAACCTTTTTTTCATCCCACAATTCAAGGAAACAATTGCAAACCCTGTTAGCCAGCCTTTCTTATATTTCGCGAGGCGAACAAACAATTGAAAGGCCAACTAGTTAGTCTTTCTTACATTCCACGATCTTTTAATTCAATTGTAAAACCAGTTTGGCTAGTCTACCTTGCATTCTATGATCTTATCAAACAAAGGTAAAACCAGTATGATCACATGGTGCGACAAGAATAAACAATTATTCAGCCAGTTAGCCAGTCCATCCCACAATTCCCTCCTTTTGTGTCTGTGAAAATATCGAAATATTGAAATGGCTGTTTCCATGAGCCAGAGAAGAACCAGTCACGCCATCCTCGTTGTGGAACCGAATCTCCGGTCACAGCTCTCTGCATGTTCCTAATAGCCTGCAGGGCATCATGGACCGAGCAGGACATGCCGGCAGGGATGAAAGGGCAGCACGAGTCTCCCACCATGGCACACACAGCCCCGCTGGGTGGCCACTCCGTCAAGAGCAGGGCAGCCCTGGAAAATCACCTGGGCCATGGCGGCTACCCAGCCTGACTGATGCGCCGACACAGGCCCGGAACCTGCCTTCAATGGTCTTCAAATGCAGGGCGTTCCTTCCCGCTCCCACTCAAGGGAACTGAGCCATTACGATTTTGGATGAGACTGATCAGTATTTGTGTTTGAGGGACACATCCGAGCAACACACTGGATCATGGTCGTGAGCTCCGTCAATAATGTGCCCAAATGGAGGTCATTGATTCGGGAATAACAGAACTTCTGAAGATCCCTAGATGATTATTTTTATACATAATAATCAAAAATACATCCCCATCGTCAATGGATACAATTTTTCGGGTAAATTCACTAACCAGAACAGACTGGGCCTGGTTCTAATACAACCACTATTTTAATCCCAGAATGCCTGTTTTGGACACTGTTTATGGTGGGAAAATAGCTCCAGAACCAACCTGGATCATTATTTTTACACAGAATAGTGAAAATACATCCATCTACACATTCAACACTAATTATGGGTAGAAGCACCAACCAGAACCGACTGGGCCCGGTTCTAATACGACCACTATTTTAATCGCAAAATGCCTGTTTTGGACAATGTTTATGGTGGGAAACATTATCTTTAGAGAAAATAGTGAAACTACATCCACCTACTCAACCAACACAAATTCTGGGTAAATACACCAACCAGAACCGATTGGGCCTTGTTCTAATACAACCACTATTTTTATCGCAAAATGTTTTGGACACTATTGACGGTGGGAAATATTCCCAAAACATCCCTGCATCTTTAATTTTACTCATAATAGTGAAAATGCATCCATCCACACAATTGACACTAAATCTGGGTAAAAGCGGCAACCAGAACCGACTGGGCCCGGTTCTAATACGACCACTATTTTAATCGCAAAATGCCTGTTTTGGACAATGTTTATGGTGGGAAACATTATTTTTATAGAAAATAGTGAAACTACATCCACCTACTCAACCAACACAAATTCTGGGTCAATACACCAACCAGAACCGATTGGGCCTTGTTCTAATACAACCACTATATTTATCGCAAAATGTTTTGGACACTATTGACGATGGGAAATCTTCCCAAAACATCCCTGCATCTTTAATTTTACACATAATAGTGAAAATGCATCCATCCACACAATGGATACTAAATCTGGGTAAAAGCGGCAACCAGAACCGACTGGTCCCGGTTCTAATTCAACAACCATGCAAAATTAAGATCCATTGGAGGTTTTTTATTCTTGTATAAAAAAAGCCCCAAAACATCCCTGCATGATTATTTTTAAACAGAATAGTAAAATATACATCCCAATCATTTTTGGACACAAAATTCAGATATAAACAGCAACCAGACCCGACTGGACCCATTTATAATGCAACTACTATTTTTTATCGCAAAATGCATGTTTTGGAGAAAATTTATGCTGGGAAATAGCCCTAGAACCATCCTGGATCTTTAATTTTAGACAGAATTGTGAAAATACATCCACCTACACAATCAACACTAACTCTGGGTAAAAGCACCAACCAGAACCGACTGGGCTTGGTTCTAATACAACCACCATGCAAAATAAAGTGCCCAAATGGAGGTCATTTATTCGGGCATAAAATAACTTCTGAACATCCCTAGATGACGATTTTTATACAGAATAGTGAAAAATACAACCCCATTCCCATCGGACACAATTTACGGGTGTATACACAAACCAGAACCGACTGGGCCTGGTTCTAATACAACCACTATGCAAAATAAAGTGCCCAAAGGGAGGTCATTGATTAGGGCATAAAAGAACTTCTGAAAATCCCTAGATGATTATTTTTATAGAAAATTGTCAAAAATACATCCCCATTATCATTTGACACAAGTTCCGGCTACATACATCAACCAGAACCGACTGGGCCTGGTTCTAATAGGACCACTATTTTAATCGCAAAGTGCCTGTTATGGACACTATTGACGGTGGGAATTATTCCCTGAACATCCCTGCATCTTTAATTTCACACAGAATAGTGAAAATGCATCCATCAAATCAAATGACACAAATTCTTGGTAAAAGCACCAACCAGAACCGAGTGGGCCCGGTTCTAATTCAACCACCATGCAAAATAACGATCCATAATGGAGGTTTTTTGATTCTTGTATAAAAAAAGCCACAAAACATCCCTGCATGATTATGTTTAAACAGAATAGTAAAATATACATCCCCATCATCTTTGGACACAAGTTTCGGATATAAACAGCAACCAGAACCGAGACGACCCAGTTATAATGCAACTACTATTTTTTATCACGAAATGCATGTTTTGGAGACTATTTATGGTGGCAAATACCCCTAGAACCATCCTGGATCTTTATTTTTAGACAGAATAGTGAAAATACATCCACCTACACAATCAACACTAACTCTGGGTAAAAGCACCAACCAGAACCGACTGGGCTTGGTTCTACTACAACCACGATGCAAAATAAAGTGCTCAAATGGAGGTCATTTATTCGGGCATAGAAGACCTTCTGAACATCCCTAGATGATAATTTTTTATACAGAATAGTCAAAAATACAACCCCATTCCTATTGGACACACGTTACAGGTGTATACACACACCAGAACCGACTGGGCCTGGTTCTAATACAACCACTATTTTTGTCGCAAAATGCATGTTTTTGACACTATTTATGGTGGGAAATAGTCTCAGAAGATCCCTGGATCTTTATTCTTAAAGAGAATAGTGAAATCACATCCACCCACACAATCAACACTAATTGTGGGTAAAGCACCAACCAGAACCGACTGGGCCTGGTTCTAAACAACCACTTGTAAATAAAGTGCCCAAATTGAGGTCATTGATTCGGGCATAACAGAACTTCTGAACATCCCTAGAATATTATTTTTATAAAGAATAATCAAAAATACATCCCCATCATCATTGGACACAATTTCTGGGTAAAAACACGAACCAGAACCGACTGGTCCTGGTTCTAATACAACCACTACTTTAACCGCAAAATGCCTGTTTTGGACACTGTTTGTGGTAGGAAATAGCTCCAGAACCATCCTGGATCATTATTGTTATACAAAATAGTGAAAATACATCCACTCACACAATAAACACAAATTCTGGGTAAAAGCACCAAACAAAACCGACTGGGCCTGTTTCTAAACCACCACTTGTAAATAAAGTGACCAAATGAAAGTAATTCATTCGGGCATAACAGAACTTCCGAACATCGCTCGATGATTATTTCTATACAGAATAGTCAAGTATACATCCCCATCATAATTGCACACAAGTTCCGTATACAAACACCCACCAGAACCGACTGGACCCTGTTATAATGCAACCACTATTTTGTATCGCAAAATGCATGTTTTGGACACTATTTATGGTGGGAAATAGCCCCAGAACTGTCCTGGATCTTTATTTTTAGACAGAATAGTGAAAATACATCTACCCACACAATGGATAAAGCACCAACCAGAACCGACTGGGCCTGGTTCTTAAAAACCACCACTTGTAAATAAAGTGCCCAAATTGAGGTCATTGATTTGGGCATAACAGAACTTCTGAACATCCCTAGATGATTATATTTATACAGAATAATCAAAAATACATCCTTATCATCATTGGACACAATTTCTGGGTAAAAACACCAACCAGAACCGCCTGGGACTGGTTCTATTACAACCACTATTTTAATCGCAAAATGCCTGCTTTGGACACTGATTATGGTGGGAAATAGCTCCAGAATCACCTGGAATGATGCCAATGAATGACTTACTTGAATTGGACGATTTTACACTATATACACAGGAACTATCTGTCTCTGACAGTGTGTTTGGCAGCAGGGGAACGTTTCAGTTTTTATTGCCTTAATGTGCTTTTCATGGCCTGATAATCACGTTTTGGCCAAGTATGATAGTTTTCATTGTAACTTAATTTCTATCACTTTGAACGATGCCAAATAAAAAACTTACTTGAATTGGACGATTTTTCACTACATAACAGTAACTGTGTCTCTGACAGTTTGTTTGGCAGCAGGGGAACTTTTCAGTTTTTATTGCCTTAATGTACTTTTCATGCCCTGAAAATCACGTTTTGGCCAAGTATGATTGTTTTCATTATAACTTAATTTCTAGCTTGAGAATGATGCCAAATGGATAACTTACTTGAATTGGACGATTTTTCACTTTATACACAGTAACTATGTGTCTCTGACAGTTTGTTTGGCAGCAGGGGAACATGTGAGATTAGACAAAGTATCTTTGCAAATGCTTGTTCAAATTGTATAAGTTTTTGTGAGTATAACAGCATCATAGTCATCCTTATGGCTGACATGTCAGCATAAACACCCAACTGTCTGACTGAATAAACAATCTTAGTCTTGTGATTGGGGTGAAATGTCAGCACAAATACTCAACTGTCCGACACTGATCAATTACTTTTTGCCCTGCAAATGACTGAAATGTATCTGTCCAAAGTCCTAGTGACAACTGTCAGTTTTTCATGTATTTGAGACACACACACTGGTCATTCGACTAGAGTTGCAGGAACATCGCGTTGAACAGGACCCTACTGTAGGAACTCTCACTGTCCACTTTGCAGTCTGGTAATAAACCAATTGGTCCGCGACCAATGAAAGTAGAACAATAATTAGCAAGGGCTTTATAGTCTTGGTCTGTTGATAGAGTCAGGGACTTAACTAAGACAAAGTCAGGGACTTTTGGTCTTTGTGTGTTCAGAGATATTGGGTTAATCACAAAGTAGAGATCAATTTCGGGTAATTTAGAAAATAATTGTTGTTTAAACTATTAAGTCGGTGATTAATATGGGTCAGAAAGCAACAAAAGGGATGGGTTTATTGTTAGATTGCAAAATGAAAATCGGAGAGTTACCGGGACGAGATATCATGGTCCAGCTTGGGCTAAGCCTAGTGGCCACCCAAAATGGCCTCCGACCCAGGGAATTACAGACCAAAAATATCTTCCACACCACCACATCTAACAGCTTCTACTCTCTCGACATTGTCGGGAATGATTCTGCCAAGGTAGCTGAAAGTCTAAGAGAACAGTCTGAAGATATCTGCCCAGCAGCACCAGGACAGGAACAACAAACATGGCCATTACATGTCACCCTGAAGTTCATGGGAGACCGGACGACAAGTGGTTAAACCAATTCTCACAGTTGCCCACTCAACGAATCATAATTAACCACGTATATGCAACTGACCTAATGGACAACCCATTGCCCCCCGGACACATTGCCTATGGGGATGGATCATCATCAAAAACCCTGGATGGAGAAAAACACAACGTATATGCCGTGGTGACTCAAAAAGACAACCTCAAAACAGGACGACTCCCCGGCGACTGGTCTGCACAAGCCGCAGAAATAGTGGCACTGACAGAGGCATGTAGACTATTCCTAGAACAAGACGTGACGGTGGAAAGACACAGCCCAATCCCTGCTGAATTCCTAAGAGAAATGCAAAATCATGCCCCAGAAAAAGAGAAACTGCAATGGGAAACAGAAGGAGCCACTCAGTACAAGAACAGACTCTATGCAGTAGAAAACAAGCCATGCGTCCCACGATCATTGTTTGAAGTAATTGCCAAATTGAGCCATGGGAGGAGCCATGTCTCAACAGAAGGGATGATCAGTACAGTACAACAAACAATGCATGTTCCCAGAGGTCTCCAAACTTACTTCAATTTTTTTTGCAGAAACTGTCTAAACTGCTGTAGACACAACTCTCAAGGCAATGAACGACCCAAGCATGGAACAAGGCAAACAGGAACATATCCCTTCGAGCTTCTGAACATGGATTTCATCAAACTGAACCAAAGTGCTGGACTCGTCGAACAAACCATTAGAACAGTAAAACTCAGACTCAGAAAAACCATGGAAGATACAGGAAAACCATGGCAAGAATGCCTGAGCCTGGTAAAAACGTACATGAGAATCATTCCAACAGCACAGGGATGCACACCATTTGAGGCAGTGAAAGACAGACCCTTCCACTTAACAATGTGGGAAAAAGATCTGGTGGTAGAAGAGAAAGGAGAAACAGAATCCCTCACTAAGTGGTTATGCAAAATGTTCCAAGAAAGAACTGTGATGAATGCAAAATAATCTGCCGACATCTTCTCTGTCTCCCACAGAGGAGGTCCTGTCCCCAGGAGACCTGGTACTGGTCAAGGTGATGAAAAGAAAGTGCTGGTGTTCTCCACGTTGGGACAGACCTCACCATGTGATTTTGGCCATCATCAGCTCTGTGTTCAACCACATGGGGGGAACGTACCAGAACCTTGGTACACTCCCACTGGAGGAGAATGCCCCACTAGCTAGTTCAGGAAACAATCAGGGGCCCCCAGATCTGCATCCCTTTAACCAAGACACCAATCGTCGTTCAAGTCCCTTTGCTCAGCCTACAGCTTACTCACTTGGGATTACACAGGCAGGACTGACTCCAGTTATTTTTATTGGTACCTACAAGCTCCCAGAGTCTGAGTGGTCTGGCCAGACACCTTGGACCAGGTCCTCCTCCATACAGGCTACAAAACCATCACATGGCCCCTTTCCAAAGAAGCTACCACCATGACCGCTAACTTCACCAAGTTAGCCACCACCATCAAAGATGGTAAACATATGCTAGAGCTCACGACAAATATCCAACAAAAAGGCTGCATCAACCTATGCCTCCGACCGGACCGACCAGGAAAAGGCCCCCTCTTTACTATCACCATCCGCACTACTAGTCCAGCCATGGTCCCCAAAGTGATTGGTGTGAACCCCTTAGTACAACCATCCGCCACACGCCTACTCAAAATCCGTCCGGCAGGAACTCCTAAGCCTGAGTAGATACACCTTATTCTCGCCCATGTCCAAACACAGGAAGAAAACGACTACAACCCGATGATGAGGAACAGTTGGTACAGATACACCGCACTCTCAGCCCGCGTCAACGACGGAGCTTTGATTTCTTCCCCCATGATTCAGTTTGGGGCTCGGATGTCCCCCTCTAATACAAACACTGGTCAGTCTCCTCCAAAATCATGATGGCGGTGTTCCCCAGGGTAGGAACAGCGAAGAACACCCTACGTCTGGAAACCATTGACTAGAGATTCCAGGCCCGACACTAATCAATTACTTGTTGCCCTGCAAATGACTGAAACGTATCTGTCCAAAGTCTTAGGGACAACTGTCAGTTTTGGCTGTAGTTAAGACACACTCACTGGTCATTCGACTAGAGTTGCAGTAACATCGTAGTGAACAGGACCCCACTGTAGGAACTCTCACTGTCCACTTTGCAGTCTGGTAATACATATTTTCTATTTAAATTTATCTCACTCTTTCTTAGCCTGCTCTTGAAGTTGTATTTTCAGACCTAACAAACATTTCAGTTTTTTTGCCCTAATGTGCGTTTCATGCGCTGAAAATCACGTTTTGGCCAAGTATCATAGTTTTCACTATAACTTAACCTAACTAACCCTAACCCTAACCCTAACCCTAACCCTAACTTCCATCACTTAGAATGATATCAAATGAAAAACCTACTTAATTTGGACGATTATACACTATATACACAGTAACTATGTGTCACTGACAGTTTGTTTCACAGCGGGGGAACATTTCAGTTTTTATTGCCTTGACGTGCATTTCATGTGCTGAAAATCACGTTTTGGCCAAGTATCATAGTTTTCACTATAACTTAATTTCTATCACTTAGAATGATGCCAAATGAAAAACTTACTTGAATTGGACGATAATACACTATATACACAGTAACTATGTGTCTCTGACAGTTTGTTTCGCAGCAGGGGAACATTTCAGTTTTTATTGCCTTAACGTGGGTTTCATGCGCTGAAAATCACGTTTTGGCCAAGTATCATAATTTTCACTATAACTTAATTTCTATCACTTAGAATGATGCTAAATGCAAAACTTACTTGAATTGGACGATTTTACACTATATACACAGTAACTATGTGCCTCTGACAGTTTGTTTCGCAGCAGGGGAACATTTCAGTTTTTATTGCCTTAACGTGCGTTTCATGCGCTGAAAATCACGTTTTGGCCAAGTATCATAGTTTCACTATAACTTAATTTCTAGCACTTAGAATGGTGCCAAATGCAAAACTCACTTGAATTGGACGATTTTACACTATATACACAGTAACTATGTGCCTCTGACAGTTTGTTTCGCAGCAGGGGAACATTTCAGTTTTTATTGCCTTAACGTGCGTTTCATGCGCTGAAAATCACGTTTTGGCCGAGTATCATAGTTTTCACTATAACTTAATTTCTATCACTTAGAATGATGCTAAATGCAAAACTTACTTGAATTGGACGATTTTACACTATATAAACTGTAACTATGTGCCTCTGACAGTTTGTTTCGCAGCAGGGGAACATTTCAGTTTTTATTGCCTTAACGTGCGTTTCATGCGCTGAAAATCACGTTTTGGCCAAGTATCATAGTTTTCACTATAACTTAATTTATATCACTTAGAATGATGCTAAATGCAAAACTTACTTGAATTGGACGATTTTACACTATATACACAGTAACTATTTGTCTGTGACAGTTTGTTTCGCAGCAGGGGAACATTTCAGTTTTTATTGCCTTAACGTGCGTTTCATGCGCTGAAAATCACGTTTTGGCCAAGTATCATAGTTTTCACTATTACTTAATTTCTATCACTTAGAATGATGCTAAATGAAAAATTTACTTGAATTGGACGATATTACACTACATACACAGTAACTATGTGTCTCTGACAGTTTGTTTCGCAGCAGGGGAACATTTCAGTTTTTATTGCCCAAATGTGCGTTTCATGCGCTGAAAATCACGTTTTGGCCAAGTATCATAATTTTCACTATAACTTTAAATGCAAAACTTACTTGAATTATACGATGTTACACTATATATACAGTAACTATGTGCCTCTGACAGTTTGTTTCGCAGCAGGGGAACATTTCAGTTTTTATTGCCTTAACGTGCGTTTCATGCGCCGAAAATCAGGTTTTGGCCAAAAATCATAGTTTTCACTATAACTTAATTTCTATCACTCAGAATGATGCCAAATGAAAAACCTACTTGAATTGGACGATTATACACTATATACACAGTAACTATGTGTCTCTGACAATTTGTTTGGAAGCAGGGGAACATTTCAGTTTTTATTGCTTTAATGTGCATTTCATGCGCTGAAAATCATGTTTTGGCCAAGTATCATAGTTTTCATTATAACTTAATATCTAGCCATTAGAATGATGCCAAATTAAAAACTTATTAAATTATAAAATTTGATGATATTACACTATGTATAGAGAGACATTTGTGTCTCTGACAGTTTTACACAGTTTTACAAGTTATGACTCCAGACTCTTAATTTACAATTCTGCCTTTATGGATACATTGCATCACCACCCCCTGAGTGGATCACTTACCTCTCACTGTCTTTCACTTACCTTCATTCAGCATGTAGGTGTCAGATCACCTTGTACCTAATGTCTATTCATATTACCTCACCCGAAGTTATTACACAGAAGAGATTGTGTTGTGTTACCCCAAGTTTAGAGTCCCAACGGATGTGGGAAACTTACAGTGTCTGTCTGCCAGAGAGCAGCAGCTGGAACCGATTGTGACCAGGGTGGCATGGGTCCCTGATCATGTCCCTGGCTCTGCTGAGGTAACGAGGGCTGGCAATGTCTTCCAGTGAGGGCAGAGTAGCCGACGATCTTCTGCGTAGTGGTGATACCTTTCTAAATAGCCTTTTTGTCTGCTGCCGTTCTTTCCGCGTACCACCAAATGTGCTTTTTATGCGCTGATTAGCACATTTTGGTCGAATATGAAAGTTTCCAAGAGTGCACTTGACCCTGGATGACCTGGAGAGTGACAGTTACTCCTGAAGTTGAACCTTTTTTTCATCCCACAATTCAAGGAAACAATTGCAAACCCTGTTAGCCAGCCTTTCTTATATTTCGCGAGGCGAACAAACAATTGAAAGGCCAACTAGTTAGTCTTTCTTACATTCCACGATCTTTTAATTCAATTGTAAAACCAGTTTGGCTAGTCTACCTTGCATTCTATGATCTTATCAAACAAAGGTAAAACCAGTATGATCACATGGTGCGACAAGAATAAACAATTATTCAGCCAGTTAGCCAGTCCATCCCACAATTCCCTTCTTTTGTGTCTGTGAAAATATCAAAATATTGAAATGGCTGTTTTCATGAGCCAGAGAAGAACCAGTCAAGCCATTCTCGTTGTGGAACCGAATCTCTGGTCACAGCTCTCTGCATGTTCCTAATAGCCTGCAGGGCATCATGGACCGAGCAGGACATGCCGGCAGGGATGAAGGGGCAGCACGAGTCTCCCACTATGGCACACACACAGCCCCGCTGGGTGGCCACTCCGTCAAGAGCAGGGCAGCCCTGGAAAATCACCTGGGCCATGACGGCTACCCAGCCTGACTGATGCGCCGACACAGGCCCGGAACCTGCCTTCAATGGTCTTCAAATGCAGGGCGTTCCTTGCCGCTCCCACTTAAGGGAACTGAGCCATTAGGATTTTGGATGAGACTGACCAGTATTTGTGTTTGAGGGACACATCCGAGCCACACACTGGATCATAGTCGTGAGCTCCGTCAATAATGTGCCCAAATGGAGGTCATTGATTCGGGAATAACAGAACTTCTGAAGATCCCTAGATGATTATTTTTATACATAATAATCAAAAATACATCCCCATCGTCAATGGATACAATTTTTCGGGTAAATTCACTAACCAGAACAGACTGGGCCTGGTTCTAATACAACCACTATTTTAATCCCAGAATGCCTGTTTTGGACACTGTTTATGGTGGGAAAATAGCTCCAGAACCAACCTGGATCATTATTTTTACACAGAATAGTGAAAATACATCCATCTACACATTCAACACTAATTATGGGTAGAAGCACCAACCAGAACCGACTGGGCCCGGTTCTAATACGACCACTATTTTAATCGCAAAATGCCTGTTTTGGACAATGTTTATGGTGGGAAACATTATTTTTAGAGAAAATAGTGAAACTACATCCACCTACTCAACCAACACAAATTCTGGGTAAATACACCAACCAGAACCGATTGGGCCTTGTTCTAATACAACCACTATTTTTATCGCAAAATGTTTTGGACACTATTGACGGTGGGAAATATTCCCAAAACATCCCTGCATCTTTAATTTTACTCATAATAGTGAAAATGCATCCATCCACACAATTGACACTAAATCTGGGTAAAAGCGGCAACCAGAACCGACTGGGCCCGGTTCTAATACGACCACTATTTTAATCGCAAAATGCCTGTTTTGGACAATGTTTATGGTGGGAAACATTATTTTTATAGAAAATAGTGAAACTACATCCACCTACTCAACCAACACAAATTCTGGGTCAATACACCAACCAGAACCGATTGGGCCTTGTTCTAATACAACCACTATATTTATCGCAAAATGTTTTGGACACTATTGACGATGGGAAATCTTCCCAAAACATCCCTGCATCTTTAATTTTACACATAATAGTGAAAATGCATCCATCCACACAATGGATACTAAATCTGGGTAAAAGCGGCAACCAGAACCGACTGGTCCCGGTTCTAATTCAACAACCATGCAAAATTAAGATCCATTGGAGGTTTTTTATTCTTGTATAAAAAAAGCCCCAAAACATCCCTGCATGATTATTTTTAAACAGAATAGTAAAATATACATCCCAATCATCTTTGGACACAAAATTCAGATATAAACAGCAACCAGACCCGACTGGACCCAGTTATAATGCAACTACTATTTTTTATCGCAAAATGCATGTTTTGGAGAAAATTTATGCTGGGAAATAGCCCTAGAACCATCCTGGATCTTTAATTTTAGACAGAATTGTGAAAATACATCCACCTACACAATCAACACTAACTCTGGGTAAAAGCACCAACCAGAACCGACTGGGCTTGGTTCTAATACAACCACCATGCAAAATAAAGTGCCCAAATGGAGGTCATTTATTCGGGCATAAAATAACTTCTGAACATCCCTAGATGACGATTTTTATACAGAATAGTGAAAAATACAACCCCATTCCCATCGGACACAATTTACGGGTGTATACACGACTAAGGGCGAGGCAGATCCACTCACAGAGTGGATGGTAAAAATGTTTAGAGAAAAACTTGTCCAAAATACATGTAAGCTGCCGTTATCCCCTTTGTCTCCCCTACAGGAGGTGGTGAAGCCTGGTGACCAGATCCTGATTCGAGTCATAAAAAGGAAATCCTGGTCCTCGCCACGTTGGGAAGGCCCATTCGTGGTTCAACTCACCACCCCCACCGCAGTAAAGATTGCCGAGAGGTCGACGTGGATTCACCAATCCCAAGTCAAAATAGTTCGAGACATCGGCAACCCTGAGTAGATTGCAAATCGGACAGTACCAAAACCCTTGTCCGCGAAGGAATCATCTGACGTCTGCTCACCTGCCCCAAACACCCCCCCTAACCTAACCTTGACCTCTCACAGTTTTTACACCCTCACACAGAAGCCAAAATGAAAGCCGCTGCCACCCTCATCACTGTAACTGTACTATCAGTGGCAGCATGGGTGTGGCTGAGTGCCCCGCCCCCAGACATTCGAGTTGAAAAACAAGACAATGCCGTGCTACTGTCACAGAGGAAAGTGAAGTGGTATGAAAAGAACAATCCAAAGAATCATTTTGAAGAAAATATGTGGTATAATTTCAAGGTATTTCAGAAAAAAATAACTGGTGTGAAAGAAAGTTGTTATGTGTGTAGTCGTATGCCTTATTCCACATGTACCCCACCAGTGTATCCCAAGCCAATCGACCCCTATACCTATAATGCCTACACACCTCTATGGTATCCCGACATACTGAGATCACGGTGTCTAGAAGGTGCATTTAGATCTGTAGTTCCCGAGGTTGATCCCACTGTACCACCTTTAACAGGTAGAAAATTCACAAGGCTTTTGAACTATGATTGGACAGATCTAGTTATGTTAAGCAACGTCCCATACCCAAGTGATTTTACGGCTGTGTGTTTCGCTAGTAATATGACATTCTGGGGTAAGTCCAGACCAGTAGGAGAAGTCCCCATGAAATTCTGTAGGGATATACTTACCCCGTGCAGACGAGACACCACTAACAAAGCCAGGTTCAATGCCACAGGAGTACCCATGGGTGCCACCTGCAGGGACTATTACACTCTCCCTGATGTAATGGGCACTGATCCCCAAGATGATGGGTATTGGATGTGTGGGCATACAGTGTATTTGGGTTTGCCCACAGCATGGAATGGTCGCTGTGCAATGGTGCAGATGGTTCAAGATGCATTCCTTTTAAGGGGAGTGAAAATACCAGTAAGATATAAGAGATTTATACCTGTACAATTTAAACCACATGATTCAATTTGGGGTAGTAATGTCCCTGATGATCACAAATTATGGTCCACCTCCGAGAAAGTCATATTGTCACTACTTCCACAGATTGGAGTGGGTAAAGTTATGCTCCGTGTAGAAACATTGAATTATCGGATGGGATTGTTCATTAACCAAACTATCAAAGCCCTACAAGGTATAGCAGAGGAATTAAAAGCCCTTAGAGAAATGGAGTTGCAAGACCGCATGGTCCTAGATTTGATAACAGCCAAGGATGGAGGTGTGTGTGCCATAGTTGGAGAACACTGTTGCACCTTCATCCCAGATGAAACCGGTGACGAAGGTAACATAACTCGTGCCATAGCTGAAATGAAAGCCTTAGCCAACACCATGGCCCAAGATCACTCAGCCATAGGTGCATCACTGTGGTCGTGGTTGACAACCGGATCATGGTTCTCTATTCTGATTAAATTTGCAACTCCCTTTTTTGCGGTTTTAATTCTATTCTGCATCTTTTCAATGTGTGTAATCCCTTGTATGAAAGTTATGATTCAAAAAAATATCCAGCACACGCTGGTAGCTTACGGTGACATACAGTTTCACAGCATGACAAACCTTGCCGGAGATTCTAGCACTCTTCCAAAGTGTGATGAATCCCCGGATGTCGAGTCGTCTGGGTAAATGTACTTGTCTTGACTTAAAAAATTGTGTTCGCTCATTAAGGGGGACGCAGAGGAATTTTCCTCAAGTACCCCTGAGTAAACTTGAGTTTTTCGCCTCTGCCTTGACAAGTGATTTAGTTATTTTCCATACCCTGTTGAGTGACTATTAATGATATTTGTATTCTAAAACCTGCAAAGGAGGGATATAGATTGACGAAAATGAAAATTCTTTCAAAGTAACTTCAGGGGGGATATGTGAAATATATTTGCATGCATATATATATAATCTTGCACCCATTTCACTATGATATATTAAAGGTTACTAGAATAGAATATTAATTTACACCTATTGGTTAAAATGTGCACTACACCTTTTGTACTCCACCTCCTTCATTTGTATTGACGCCTCCCATTTTTATGACTTGTCTTATCTCTAATAAAACCACAGTTGAAGCAACTTTTCAGCGGGAAACAGCCTTGAGGAGCTTGGAGAGTAGTCACACTATCGGGCCTCTGATTTGTCCACTCCCCCGCTTCTGCAGACGCGATCTATAACTTTCATTCCATCCGCATCAGTGTGTGTTCCTGTGTTCGAGTTTATTTAAGTGTTGGCTGGTAGCCCCAACACTGGGAAATACCCCTAGAACCATCCTGGATCTTTATTTTTAGACAGAATAGTGAAAATACATCCACCTACACAATCAACACTAACTCTGGGTAAAAGCACGAACCAGAACTGACTGGGCTTGGTTTTACTACAACCACCATGCAAAATAAAGTGCCCAAATGGAGGTCATTTATTCGGGCATAGAAGAACTTCTGAACATCCCCAGATGATAATTTTTATACAGAATAGTCAAAACAACAACCCCATTCCTATTGGACACACGTTACGGGTGTATACACAAACCAGAACCGACTGGGCCTGGTTCTAATACAACCACTATTTTTGTCGCAAAATGCATGTTTTTGACACTATTTATGGTGGGAAATAGTCTCAGAACATCCCTGGATCTTTATTCTTACAGAGAATAGTGAAAATACATCCACCCACACAATCGACACTGATTGTGGGTAAAGCACCAACCAGAACCGACTGGGCCTGGTTCTAAACAACCACTTGTAAATAAAGTGCCCAAATTGAGGTCATTGATTCGGGCATAACAGAATTTCTGAACATCCCTAGAATAATATTTTTATAAAGAATAATCAAAAATACATCCCCATCATCATTGGACACAAATTCTGGGTAAAAACACGAACCAGAACCGACTGGGCCTGGTTCTAATACAACCACTACTTGAACCGCAAAATGCCTGTTTTGGACACTGTTTGTGGTGGGAAATAGCTCCAGAACCATCCTGGATCATTATTGTTATACAAAATAGTGAAAATACATCCACTCACACAATAAACACAAATTCTGGGTAAAAGCACCAACCAAAACCGACTGGGCCTGTTTCTAAACCACCACTTGTAAATAAAGTGACCAAATGAAAGAAATTCATTCGGGCATAGCAGAACTTCTGAACATCGCTAGATGATTATTTCTATACAGAATAGTCAAGTATACATCCCCATCATAATTGGACACAAGTTCCGTATACAAACACCCACCAGAACCGACTGGACCCTGTTATAATGCAACCACTATTTTGTATCGCCTGTTTTGGACACTGTTTATGGTGGGTAATAGCTCCAGAATCACCTAGAATGATGCCAATGAATGACTTACTTGAAATGGACGATTTTACACTATATACACAGGAACTATGTGTCTCTGACAGTGTGTTTGGCAGCAGGGGAACGTTTCAGTTTTTATTGCCTTAATGTGCTTTTCATGGCCTGATAATCACGTTTTGGCCAAGTGTGATAGTTTTCATTGTAACTTAATTTCTATCACTTTGAACGATGCCAAATAAAAAACTTACTTGAATTGGACGATTTTTCACTATATACACAGTAACTGTGTCTCTGACAGTTTGTTTGGCAGCAAGGGAACTTTTCAGTTTTTATTGCCTTAATGTACTTTTCATGCCCTGAAAATCACGTTTTGGCCTAGTATGATTGTTTTCATTATAACTTAATTTCTAGCCATGAGAATGATGCCAAATGGATAACTTACTTGAATTGAACGATTTTACACTATATACACAGTAACTATGTGTCTCTGACTGTTTGTTTGGCAGCAGGGGAACATGTAAGATTAGACAAAGTATCTTTGCAAAGGCTTGTTCATATTGTATAAGTTTTTGTGAGTATAACAGCATCGTAGTCATCCTTATGGCTGACATGTCAGCATAAACACCCAACTGTCTGACTGAATAAACAATCTTAGTCTTGTGATTGGGGTGACATGTCAGCACAAATACTCAACTGTCTGACACTGATTAATTACTTT
Source organism: Stigmatopora nigra (assembly GCF_051989575.1). Taxonomy (NCBI): domain Eukaryota; kingdom Metazoa; phylum Chordata; class Actinopteri; order Syngnathiformes; family Syngnathidae; genus Stigmatopora; species Stigmatopora nigra. The sequence continues at coordinate 737,110 of NW_027551611.1, forward strand.
TTGCCCTGCAAATGACTGAAATGTATCTGTCCAAAGTCTTAGTGACAACTGTCAGTTTTTCCTGTATTCAAGACACACACACACCGGTCATTCGACTAGAGTTGCAGGAACATCGCGTTGAGCAGGACCCTACTGTAGGAACTCTCACTGTCCACTTTGCAGTCTGGTAATAAATCAATTGGTCCGGGACCAATGAAAGTAGAATGAGAATTAGCAAGGGCTTTATAGTCTTGGTCTGTTAATAGAGTCAGGGACTTAACTAAGACAAAGTCAGGGACTTTTGGTCTTTGTGTGTTCAGAGATATTGGGTTAATCACAAAGTAGAGATCACTTTCGGGTAATTTAGAAAATAATTGTTGTTTAAACTATTAAGTAGGTGATTAATATGGGTCAGAAAGCAACAAAAGGGATGGGTTTATTGTCAGATTGCAAAATGAAAATCGGAGAGTTACCGGGACGAGATATCATGGTCCAGCTTGGGCTAAGCCTAGTGGCCACCCAAAATGGCCTCCGACCCAGGGAATTACAGACCAAAAATATCTTCCACACCACCACATCTAACAGCTTCTACTCTCTCGACATTGTCGGGAATGATTCTGCCAAGGTAGCTGAAAGTCTAAGAGAACAGTCTGAAGATATCTGCCCAGCAGCACCAAGACAGGAACAACAAACATGGCCATTACATGTCACCCTGAAGTTCATGGGAGACCGGACGACAAGTGGTTAAACCAATTCTCACAGTTGCCCACTCAACGAATCATAATTAACCACGTATATGCAACTGACCTAATGGACAACCCATTGCCCCCGGACACATTGCCTATGGGGATGGATCATCATCAAAAACCCTGGATGGAGAAAAACACAACGTATATGCCGTGGTGACTCAAAAAGACAACCTCAAGACAGGATGACTCCCGGCGACTGGTCTGCACAAGCCGCAGAAAAAGTGGCACAGACAGAGGCATGTAGACTATTCCTAGAACAAGACGTGACGGTGGAAAGACACAGCCCAATCCCTGCTGAATTCCTAAGAGAAATGCAAAATCATTCCCCAGAAAAAGAGAAACTGCAATGGGAAACAGAAGGAGCCACTCAAAACAAGAACGGACTCTATGCAGTAGAAAACACGCCATGCGTGACACGATCATTGTTTGAAGTAATTGCCAAATTGAGCCATGGGAGGAGCCATGTCTCAACAGGAGGGATGATCAGTACAGTACAACAAACAATGCATGTTCCCAGCGGTCTCCAAACTTCATTTTTTTTGGCAGAAACTGTCTGAACTGCTGTAGACACAACTCTCAAGGCAACGAACGACCCAAGCATGGAACAAGGTAAACAGGAACATATCCCTTCGAGCTTCTGAACATGGATTTTATCAAACTGAACCAAAGTGCTGGACTCGTCGAACAAACCATTAGAACAGTAAAACTCAGACTCAGAAAAACCATGGAAGACACAGGAAAACCATGGCAAGAATGCCTGAGCCTGGTAGAAACGTACATGAGAATCATTCCAACAGCACAGGGATGCACACCATTTGAGGCAGTGAACGACAGACCCTTCCACTTAACAATGTGGGAAAAAGATCTGGTGGTAGAAGAGAAAGGAGAAACAGATTCCCTCACTAAGTGGTTATGCAAAATGTTCTAAGAAAGAACTGTGATGAATGCAAAATAATCTGCCGACATCTTCTCTGTCTCCCACAGTGGAGGTCCTGTCCCCAGGAGACCTGGTACTCGTCAAGGTGATGAAAAGAAAGTGCTGGTCTTCTCCACGTTGGGACGCACCTCACCGTGTGATTTTGGCCACACCCACCGCCGTCGAAATCGAAGGAAGAGACACCTGGATACATCAGTCCCACAGTAAACAAAGTACAAGAATGAAGTGGCTACTCATCATCATCACCGCTCTGTGTTCAACCACATGGGGGGAATGTATCAGATCCTTGGTACACTCCCACTGGAGGAGAATGCCCCACTAGCTGGTTCAGGAAACGATCAGGGGCCCCCAGATCTGCATACCATTAACCAAGACAACAATCGTCGTTCAAGTCCCTTTGCTCAGCCTACAGTTTACTCACTTGGGATTACACAGGACTGACTCCAGTTATTTCTATTGGTACCTACAAGCTCCCAGATTCTGAGTGGTCTGGCCAGACATCTGGGACCAGGTCCTCCTCCATACAGGCTACAAGACCATCACATGACCCCTTTCCAAAGAAGCTACCACCAAGACCGCTAACTTCACCAAGTTAGCCACCACCATCAAAGATGGTAAACATACGCTGGAGCTCACGACCAATATCCAACAGAAAGGCTGCATCAACCTATGCCTCTGACCGGACCGACCAGGAAAAGGCCCCCTCTTTTACTATGACCATCCGCACTACTAGTCCAGCCAAAGGTCCCCAAAGTGATTTGTGTGAACCCCTTCGTAAAACCATCCGCCACACGCCTACTCAAAATCCGTCCGGCAGGAACACCTAAGCCTGAGGAGATACACCTAATTCTCGCCCATGTCCAAACACACGAAGAAAACGACTACAACCCGATGATGAGGAACAGTTGATACAGATACACCGCACTCACAGCCCACGCCACAACCAATGAGTTGTTATGTCGTTCCCTCATGCCTACTGCCGTAGTCCAACCACAGCTATGGGCCAACCGACAGAACTAAGAACTCGCCAACCTCACCTAAAACTGTATCCTGGGTAATCTGAGAGAATCCTTCCAGCAAAGCTTGACCGCCTACATACCATGGCCGCAGTACCATTAGCAGCTACAGTCAATACCGCAACATATGTCCAGTATGTAAAGTAACTATGTGTCTCTGACGATTTGTTTGGCAGCAGGGGAACACTTCAGTTTTTATTGCCTTAATGTGCTTTTCATGCACTGAAAATCATGTTTTGGCCGAGTATGATAGTTTTCATTATAACTTATTTTCTATCACTAAGAATGAAAAAAAAATGAAAATCTTACTTGAATTGGACGATTTTACACTATATACACAGTAACTTTGTGCCTCTGACAGTTTGTTTCGCAGCAGGGGAACATTTCAGTTTTTATTGCCTTAACGTGCATTTCATGCGCTGAAAATCACGTTTTGGCCAAGTATCATAGTTTTCACTATAACTTAATTTCTAGCACTTAGAATGATGCCAAATGCAAAACTTACTTGAATTGGACGATTTTACACTATATACACAGTAACTATTTGTCTGTGACAGTTTGTTTCGCAGCAGGGGAACATTTCAGTTTTTATTGCCTTAACGTGCGTTTCATGCGCTGAAAATCACGTTTTGGCCAAGTATCATAATTTTCACTATAACTTAATTTCTATCACTTAGAATGATGCCAAATGAAAAACTTACTTGAATTGGACGATTTTACACTATATACACAGTAACTATGTGTCTCTGACAGTTTGTTTCGCAGCAGGGGAACATTTCAGTTTTTATTGCCTTAATGTGCATTTCATGCGCTGAAAATCACGTTTTGGCCAAGTATCATAGTTTTCACTATAACTATAACTTAATTTCCATCACTTAGAATGATGCCAAATCAAAAAGTTACTTGAATTGGACAATAATACACTATATACACAGTAACAATGTGTCTCTGACAGTTTGTTTCGCAGCAGGGGAACATTTCAGTTTTTATTGCCTTAACGTGGGTTTCATGCGCTGAAAATCACGTTTTGGCCAAGTATCATAATTTTCACTATAACTTAATTTCTATCACTTAGAATGATGCTAAATGCAAAACTTACTTGGATTGGACGATTTTACACTATATACACAGTAACTATGTGCCTCTGACAGTTTGTTTCGCAGCAGGGGAACATTTCAGTTTTTATTGCCTTAACGTGCGTTTCATGCGCTGAAAATCACGTTTTGGCCAAGTATCATAGTTTCACTATAACTTAATTCCCAGCACTTAGAATGATGCCAAATGTAAAACTTACTTAAATTAGACGATTTTACACTATATACACAGTAACTATTTGCCTCTGACAGTTTGTTTCGCAGCAGGGGAACATTTCAGTTTTTATTGCCTTAATGTGCATTTCATGCGCTGAAAATCACGTTTTGGCCAAGTATCATAGTTTTCACTATAACTATAACTTAATTTCCATCACTTAGAATGATGCCAAATCAAAAAGTTACTTGAATTGGACAATAATACACTATATACACAGTAACAATGTGTCTCTGACAGTTTGTTTCGCAGCAGGGGAACATTTCAGTTTTTATTGCCTTAACGTGGGTTTCATGCGCTGAAAATCACGTTTTGGCCAAGTATCATAATTTTCACTATAACTTAATTTCTATCACTTAGAATGATGCTAAATGCAAAACTTACTTGGATTGGACGATTTTACACTATATACACAGTAACTATGTGCCTCTGACAGTTTGTTTCGCAGCAGGGGAACATTTCAGTTTTTATTGCCTTAACGTGCGTTTCATGCGCTGAAAATCACGTTTTGGCCAAGTATCATAGTTTCACTATAACTTAATTCCCAGCACTTAGAATGATGCCAAATGTAAAACTTACTTGAATTAGACGATTTTACACTATATACACAGTAACTATTTGCCTCTGACAGTTTGTTTCGCAGCAGGGGAACATTTCAGTTTTCATTGCCTTAACGTGCGTTTCATGCGCTGAAAATCACGTTTTGGACAAGTATCATAATTTTCACTATAAGTTAATTTCTATCACTTAGAATGATGCCGAATGAAAAACTTACTTGAATTGGACAATTATACACTATATACACAGTAACTATGTGTCTTTGACAGTTTGTTTCGCAGCAGGGGAACATTTCAGTTTTTATTGCCTTAACGTGCGTTTCATGCGCTGAAAATCACTTTTTGGCCAAGTATCATAGTTTTCACTATAACTTAATTTCTATCACTTAGAATGAGGCCAAGTGAAAAACTTACTTGGATTGGACAATTGTACACTACATACACAGTAACTATGTGTCTGACAGTTTGTTTCGCAGCAGGGGAACATTTCAGTTTTTATTGCCTTAACGTGCGTTTCATGAGCTGAAAATCACGTTTTGGCCAAGTATCATAGTTTTCACTATAACTTAATTTCTATCACTTAGAATGATGCTAAATGCAAAACTTACTTGAATTGGACGATTTTACACTATATACACAGTAACTATGTGTCTCTGACAGTTTGTTTCGCAGCAGGGGAACATTTCAGTTTTTATTGCCTTAACGTGCGTTTCATGCGCTGAAAATCACGTTTTGGGCAAGTATCATAATTTTCACTATAACTTAATTTCTATCACTTAAAATGATGCTAAATGCAAAACTTACTTGGATTGGGCGATTTTACACTATATACACAGTAACTATGTGCCTCTGACAGTTTGTTTCGCAGCCGGGGAACATTTCAGTTTTTATTGCCTTAACGTGCGTTTCATGCGCTGAAAATCATGTTTAGGCCAAGTATCATGGTTTTCATTATCACTTAATATCTAGCCATTAGAATGATGCCAAATTAAAAACTTATTAAATTATAAAATTTGATGATATTACACTATATATAGAGAGACATTTGTGTCTCTGACAGTTTTACACAGTTTTACAAGTTATGACTCCAAACTCTTAATTTACAATTCTGTCTTTATGGATACATTGCATCACCACCCCCTGAGTGGATCACTTACCTCTCACTGTCTTTCACTTACCTTCATTCAGCATGTAGGTGTCAGATCACCTTGTACCTAATGTCTATTCATATTACCTCACCCGAAGTTATTACACAGAAGGGATTGTGTTGTGTTACCCCAAGTTTAGAGTCCCAACGGATGTGGGGAAACTTACAGCGTCTGTCTGCCAGAGAGCAGCAGCTGGAACCGATTGTGACCAGGGTGGCATGGGTCCCTGATCATGTCCCTGGCTCTGCTGAGGTAACGAGGGCTGGCAATGTCTTCCAGTGAGGGCAGAGTAGCCGACGATCTTCTGCGTAGTGGTGATACCTTTCTAAATAGCCTTTTTGTCTGCTGCCGTTCTTTCCGCGTACCACCAAATGTGCTTTTTATGCGCTGATAAGCACATTTTGGTCGAATATGAAAGTTTCCAAGTGTGCACTTGACCCTGGATGACCTGGAGAGTGACAGTTACTCCTGAAGTTGAACCTTTTTTTCATCCCACAATTCAAGGAAACAATTGCAAACCCTGTTAGCCAGCCTTTCTTATATTTCGCGAGGCGAACAAACAATTGCAAGGCCAACTAGTTAGTCTTTCTTACATTCCACGATCTTTATTCAATTGTAAAACCAGTTTGGCTAGTCTACCTTGCATTCTAGGATCTTATCAAACAAAGGTAAAACCAGTATGACCACATGGTGCGACAAGAATAAACAATTATTAAGCCAGTTAGCCAGTCCATCCCACAATTCCCTTCTTTTGTGTCTGTGAAAATATCGAAATATTGAAATGGCTGTTTCCATGAGCCAGAGAAGAACCAGTCAAGCCATTCTCAATGTGGAACCGAATCTCCGGTCACAGCTCTCTGCATGTTCCTAATAGCCTGCAGGGCATCATGGACCGAGCAGGACATGCCGGCAGGGATGAAGGGGGAGCACGAGTCTCCCACCATGGCACACACACAGCCCCGCTGGGTGGCCACTCCGTCAAGAGCAGGGCAGCCCTGGAAAATCACCTGGGCCATGGCGGCTACCCAGCCTGACTGATGCGCCGACACAGGCCCGGAACCTGCCTTCAATGGTCTTCAAATGCAGGGCGTTCCTTGCCGATCCCACTCAAGGGAACTGAGCCATTAGGATTTTGGATGAGACTGACCAGTATTTGTGTTTGAGGGACACATCCGAGCCACACACTGGATCATGGTCGTGAGCTCCGTCAATAATGTGCCCAAATGGAGGTCATTGATTCGGGAATAACAGAACTTCTGAAGATCCCTAGATGATTATTTTTATACATAATAATCAAAAATACATCCCCATCGTCAATGGATACAATTTTTCGGGTAAATTCACTAACCAGAATAGACTGGGCCTGGTTCTAATACAACCACTATTTTAATCCCAGGATGCCTGTTTTGGACACTGTTTATGGTGGGAAAATAGCTCCAGAACCATCCTGGATCATTATTTTTACACAGAATAGTGAAAATACATCCATCTACACATTCAACACTAATTATGGGTAGAAGCACCAACCAGAACTGACTGGGCCCGGTTCTAATACGACCACTATTTTTATCGCAAAATGCCTGTTTTGGACAATGTTTATGGTGGGAAATATTCCCAAAACATCCCTGCATCTTTAATTTTACTCATAATAGTGAAAATGCATCCATCCACACAATTGACACTAAAACTGGGTAAAAGCGGCAACCAGAACCGACTGGGCCCGGTTCTAATACGACCACTATTTTAATCGCAAAATGCCTGTTTTGGACAATGTTTATGGTGGGAAACATTATTTTTATAGAAAATAGTGAAACTACATCCACCTACTAAACCAACACAAATTCTGGGTAAATACACCAACCAGAACCGATTGGGCCTTGTTCTAATACAACCACTATTTTTATCGCAAAATGTTTTGGACACTATTGACGGTGGGAAATGTTCCCAAAACATCCCTGCATCTTTCATTTTACACACAATAGTGAAAATGCATCCATCCACACAATTGACACTAAATCTGGGTAAAAGTGGCAACCAGAACCGACTGGTCCCGGTTCTAATTCAACAACCATGCAAAATTAAGATCCATTGGAGGTTTTTTATTCTTGTATAAAAAAGCCCCAAAACATCCCTGCATGATTATTTTTAAACAGAATAGTAAAATATACATCCCAATCATCTTTGGACACAAGTTTCAGATATAAACAGCAACCAGACCCGACTGGACCCAGTTATAATGCAACTACTATTTTTTATCGCAAAATGCATGTTTTGGAGAAAATTTATGCTGGGAAATAGCCCTAGAAGCATCCTGGATCTTTAATTTTAGACAGAATTGTGAAAATACATCCACCTACACAATCGATACTAACTCTGGGTATAAGACCCAACCAGAACCGACTGGGCTTGGTTCTAATACAACCACCATGCAAAATAAAGTGCCCAAATGGAGGTCATTTATTCGGGCATAAAATAACTTCTGAACATCCCTAGATGACGATTTTTACACAGAATAGTGAAAAATACAACCCCATTCCCATCGGACACAAGTTACGGGTGTATACACAAACCAGAACCGACTGGGCCTGGTTCTAATGCAACCACTATGCAAAATAAAGTGCCCAAAGGGAGGTCATTGATTAGGGCATAAAAGAACTTCTGAAAATCCCTAGATGATTATTTTTATAGAGAATAGTCAAAAATACATCCCCATTATCATTTGACACAAGTTCCGGCTACATACATCAACCAGAACCGACTGGGCCTGGTTCTAATAGGACCACTATTTTAATCGCAAAGTGCCTGTTATGGACACTATTGACGGTGGGAAATATTCCCTGAACATCCCTGCATCTTTAATTTCACACAGAATAGTGAAAATGCATCCATCAAATCAAATGACACTAATTCTTGGTAAAAGCACCAACCAGAACCGACTGGGCCCGGTTCTAATTCAACCACCATGCAAAATAACGATCAAAATGGAGGTTTTTGATTCTTGTATAAAAAAAGCCACAAAACTTCCCTGCATGATTATGTTTAAACAGAATAGTAAAATATACATCCCCATCATCTTTGGACACAAGTTTCGGATATAAACAGCAACCAGAACCGAGACGACCCAGTTATAATGCAACTACTATTTTTTATCGCAAAATGCATGTTTTGGAGACTATTTATGGTGGCAAATACCCCTAGAACCATCCTGGATCTTTATTTTTAGACAGAATAGTGAAAATACATCCACCTGCACAATCAAAACTAACTCTGGGTAAAAGCACCAACCAGAACCGACTCGGCTTGGTTCTACTACAACCACCATGCAAAATAAAGTGCCCAAATGGAGGTCATTTATTCGGGCATAGAAAAACTTCTGAACATCCCTCGATGGTATTTTTAATACAGAATAGTCAAAAATACAACCCCATTCCTATTGGACACACGTTACGGGTGTAGACACAAACCAGAACCGACTGGGCCTGGTTCTAATACAACCACTATTTTTGTCGCAAAATGCATGTTTTAGACACTATTTATGGTGGGAAATAGTCTCAGAACATCTCTGGATCTTTATTCTTACAGAGAATAGTGAAAATACATCCACTCACACAATCGACACTAATTGTGGGTAAAGCACCAACCAGAACCGACTGGGCCTGGTTCTAAACAACCACTTGTAAATAAAGTGTCCAAATTGAGGTCATTGATTCGGGCATAACAGAACTTCTGAACATCCCTAGAATATTATTTTTATAAAGAATAATCAAAAATACATCCCCATCATCATTGGACACAATTTCTGGGTAAAAACACGACCCAGAACCGACTGGTCCTGGTTCTAATACAACCACTAGTTTAACCGCAAAATGCCTGTTTTGGACACTGTTTGTGGTGGGAAATAGCTCCAGAACCATCCTTGATCATTATTGTTATACAAAATAGTGAAAATACATCCACTCACACAATAAACACAAATTCTGGGTAAAAGCACCAACCAAAACCGACTGGGCCTGTTTCTAAACCACCACTTGTGAATAAAGTGACCAAATGAAAGTAATTCATTCGGGCATAACAGAACTTCTGAACATTGCTAGATGATTATTTCTATATAAAATAGTCAAGTATACATCCCCATCATAATTGGACACAAGTTCCGTATATAAACACCCACCAGAACCGACTGGACCCTGTTATAATGCAACCACTATTTTGTATCGCCTGTTTTGGACACTGTTTATGGTGGGAGATAGCTCCAGTATCACCTAGAATGATGCCAATGAAAGACTTACTTGAATTGGACGATTTTACACTATATACACAGGAACTATGTGTCTCTGACAGTGTGTTTGGCAGCAGGGGAACGTTTCAGTTTTTATTCCCTTAATGTGCTTTTCATGGCCTGATAATCACGTTTTGGCCAAGTATGATAGTTTTCATTGTAACTTAATTTCTATCACTTAGAACGATGCCAAATAAAAAACTCACTTGAATTGGACTTGAATCGTAGTCATCCTTATGGCTGACATGTCAGCATAAACACCCAACTGTCTGACTGAATAAAAAATCTTAGTCTTGTGATTGGGGTGACATGTCAGCACAAATACTCAACTGTCTGACACTGATTAATTACTTTTTGCCCTGCAAATGACTGAAATGTATCTGTCCAAAGTCTTAGTGACAACTGTCAGTTTTTCCTGTATTTAAGACACACACACCGATCATTCGACTAGAGTTGCAGGAACATCGCGTTGAGCAGGACCCTACTGTAGGAAGTCTCACTGTCCACTTTGCAGTCTGTTAATAAATCAATTGGTCCGGGACCAATGAAAGTAGAATGAGAATTAGCAAGGGCTTTATAGTCTTGGTCTGTTAATAGAGTTAGGGACTTAACTAAGACAAAGTCAGGGACTTTTGGTGTTTGTGTGTTCAGAGATATTGGGTTAATCACAAAGTAGAGATCAATTTCGGGTAATTTAGAAAATAATTGTTGTTTAAACTATTAAGTCGGTGATTAATATCGGTCAGAAAGCAACAAAAGGGATGGGTTTATTGTCAGATTGCAAAATGAAAATCGGAGAGTTACCGGGACGAGATATCATGGTCCAGCTTGGGCTAAGCCTAGTGGCCACTCAAAATGGCCTCCGACCCAGGGAATTACTGACCAAAAATATCTTCCACACCACCACATCTAACAGCTTCTACTCTCTCGACATTGTCGGGAATGATTCTGCCAAGGTAGCTGAAAGTCTAAGAGAACAGTCTGAAGATATCTGCCCAGCAGCACCAGGACAGGAACAACAAACATGGCCATTACATGTCACCCTGAAATTCATGGGAGACCGGACGACAAGTGGTTAAACCAATTCTCACAGTTGCCCACTCAACAAATCATAATTAACCACGTATATGCAACTGACCTAATGGACAACCCATTGCCCCCCGGACACATTGCCTATGGGGATGGATCATCATCAAAAACCCTGGATGGAGAAAAACACAACGTATATGCCGTGGTGACTCAAAAAGACAACCTCAAGACAGGACGACTCCCCGGCGACTGGTCTGCACAAGCCGCAGAAATAGTGGCACTGACAGAGGCATGTAGACTATTCCTAGAACAAGACGTGACGGTGGAAAGACACAGCCCAATCCCTGCTGAATTCCTAAGAGAAATGCAAAATCATGCCCCAGAAAAAGAGAAACTGCAATGGGAAACAGAAGGAGCGACTCAGTACAAGAACGGACTCTATGCAGTAGAAAACAAGCCATGCGTCCCACGATCATTGTTTGAAGTAATTGCCAAATTGAGCCATGGGAGGAGCCATGTCTCAACAGAAGGGATGATCAGTACAGTACAACAAACAATGCATGTTCCCAGAGGTCTCCAAACTTACTTCAATTTTTTTTGCAGAAACTGTCTAAACTGCTGTAGACACAACTCTCAAGGCAATGAACGACCCAAGCATGGAACAAGGCAAACAGGAACATATCCCTTCGAGCTTCTGAACATGGATTTCATCAAACTGAACCAAAGTGCTGGACTCGTCGAACAAACCATTAGAACAGTAAAACTCAGACTCAGAAAAACCATGGAAGATACAGGAAAACCATGGCAAGAATGCCTGAGTCTGGTAAAAACGTACATGAGAATCATTCCAACAGCACAGGGATGCACACCATTTGAGGCAGTGAAAGACAGACCCTTCCACTTAACAATGTGGGAAAAAGATCCGGTGGTAGAAGAAAAAGGAGAAACAGAATCCCTGACTAAGTGGTTATGCAAAATGTTCCAAGAAAGAACTGTGATGAATGCAAAATAATCTGCCGACATCTTCTCTGTCTCCCACAGAGGAGGTACTGTCCCCAGGAGACCTGGTACTGGTCAAGGTGATGAAAAGAAAGTGCTGGTCTTCTCCACGTTGGGACAGACCTCACCATGTGATTTTGGCCATCATCATCACCGCTCTGTGTTCAACCACATGGGGGGAACGTACCAGAACCTTGGTACACTCCCACTGGAGGAGAATGCCCCACTAGCTAGTTCAGGAAACAATCAGGGGCCCCCAGATCTGCATCCCTTTAACCAAGACACCAATCGTCGTTCAAGTCCCTTTGCTCAGCCTACAGCTTACTCACTTGGGATTACACAGGACTGACTCCAGTTATTTTTATTGGTACCTACAAGCTCCCAGAGTCTGAGTGGTCTGGCCAGACACCTTGGACCAGTTCCTCCTCCATACAGGCTACAAAACCATCACATGGCCCCTTTCCAAAGAAGCTACCACCATGACCGCTAACTTCACCAAGTTAGCCACCACCATCAAAGATGGTAAACATATGCTAGAGCTCACGACAAATATCCAACAAAAAGGCTGCATCAACCTATGCCTCCGACCGGACCGACCAGGAAAAGGCCCCCTCTTTACTATTACCATCGGCACTACTAGTCCAGCCATGGTCCCCAAAGTGATTGGTGTGAACCCCTTCGTACAACCATCCGCCACACGCCTACTCAAAATCCGTCCGGCAGGAACACCTAAGCCTGAGTAGATACACCTTATTCTCGCCCATGTCCAAACACAGGAAGAAAACGACTACAACCCGATGATGAGGAACAGTTGGTACAGATACACCGCACTCACAGCCCGCGCCACAACCAATGAGTTGTTATGTCTGTTCCCTCATGCCTACTGCCATAGCCCAACCACAGCTATGGTCCAACCGACAGAACGAAGAACTCGCCAACCTCACCTACAACTGTATCCTGGGTAATCTGAGAGAATCCTTCCAGCAAAGCTCGACCGCCTACATACCATGGTCGCAGTACCATTAGCAGCTACAGTCAATACCGCAACGTATGTCCAGTGCAACAACCGAACAGACTGTTATCCATCCTGTTTCAACTTCAGCGGACCGGATCCGAAGACCCCTTTAGACCAAGTTCACGTCACCAGGTGCGCCGAGATCAGACACATTCCTTCCCAATCATGGACAGTACTGGACCAAATATGATGGCTCTGCGAATGGCAAGTGTATATGATCATCCCCACCAATACAACTGGGCTCTGTGTCCCTACATCTGCATCCGACCACACGTACCTTCTAACAGCAGACTCGATTCCAACTGTCGACGCCAACCCACATCTACCCACAAGGCGTCAACGACGGAGCTTTGATTTCTTCCCCCATGATTCAGTTTGGGGCTCGGATGTCCCCCTCTAATACAAACACTGGTCAGTCTCCTCCAAAATCATGATGGCGGTGTTCCCCAGGGTAGGAACAGCGAAGAACACCCTACGTCTGGAAACCATTGACTACAGATTCCAGGCCCGACACTAATCAATTACTTGTTGCCCTGCAAATGATTGAAACGTATGTGTCCAAAGTCTTAGGGACAACTGTCAGTTTTGGCTGTAGTTAAGACACACTCACAGGTCATTCGACTAGAGTTGCAGTAACATCGCAGTGAACAGGACCCCACTGTAGGAACTCTCACTGTCCACTTTGCAGTCTGGTAATACATATTTTCTATTTAAATTTATCTCACTCTTTCTTAGCCTGCTCCTGAAGTTGTATTTTCAGACCTAACAAACATTTCAGTTTTTTTGCCCTAATGTGCGTTTCATGCGCTGAAAATCACGTTTTGGCCAAGTATCATAGTTTTCACTATAACTTAACCTAACCCTAACCCTAACCCTAACCCTAACCCTAACCCTTACCATAACCCTAACCCTAACCCTAACCCTAACCCTCCCTAACCCAAACCCTAAACCTAACCCTAACCCAAACCCTAACCCTAACCCAAACTTCCATCACTTAGAATGATATCAAATGAAAAACCGACTTAATTTGGACGATTATACACTATATACACAGTAACTATGTGTCACTGACAGTTTGTTTCGCAGCGGGGGAACATTTCAGTTTTTATTGCCTTAATGTGCATTTCATGCGCTGAAAATCACGTTTTGGCCAAGTATCATAGTTTTCACTATAACTTAATTTCTATCACTTAGAATGATGCTAAATGCAAAACTTACTTGAATTGGACGATTTTACACTATATACACAGTAACTATGTGCCTCTGACAGTTTGTTTCGCAGCAGGGGAACATTTCAGTTTTTATTGCCTTAACGTGCATTTCATGCGCTGAAAATCACGTTTTGGCCAAGTATCATAGTTTTCACTATAACTTAATTTCTATCACTTAGAATGATGCCAAATGAAAAACTTACTTGAATTGGACAATAATACACTATATACACAGTAACTATGTGCCTCTGACAGTTTGTTTCGCAGCAGGGGAACATTTCAGTTTTTATTGCCTTAACGTGCGTTTCATGCGCTGAAAATCACGTTTTGGCCGAGTATCATAGTTTCACTATAACTTAATTTCCAGCACTTAAAATGATGCCTAATGCAAAACTTACTTGAATTAGACGATTTTACACTTTATACACAGTAACTATTTGCCTCTGACAGTTTGTTTCGCAGCAGGGGAACATTTCAGTTTTTATTGCCTTAACGTGCGTTTCATGCGCTGAAAATCACGTTTTGGCCAAGTATCATAGTTTTCACTATAACTTAATTTCTATCACTTAGAATGATGCTAAATGCAAAACTTACTTGAATTGGACGATTTTACACTATATACACAGTAACTATGTGCCTCTGACAGTTTGTTTCGCAGCAGGGGAACATTTCAGTTTTTATTGCCTTAACGTGCATTTCATGCGCTGAAAATCACGTTTTGGCCAAGTATCATAGTTTTCACTATAACTTAATTTCTATCACTTAGAATGATGCCAAATGAAAAACTTACTTGAATTGGACAATAATACACTATATACACAGTAACTATGTGCCTCTGACAGTTTGTTTCGCAGCAGGGGAACATTTCAGTTTTTATTGCCTTAACGTGCGTTTCATGCGCTGAAAATCACGTTTTGGCCAAGTATCATAGTTTTCACTATAACTTAATTTCTATCACTTAGAATGAGGCCAAGTGAAAAACTTACTTGAATTGGACAATTGTACACTACATACACAGTAACTATGGGTCTGACAGTTTGTTTCGCAGCAGGGGAACATTTCAGTTTTTATTGCCTTAACGTGCGTTTCATGCGCTGAAAATCACGTTTTGGCCAAGTATCATAGTTTTCACTATAACTTAATTTCTATCACTTAGAATGATGCTAAATGCATAACTTACTTGAATTGGACGATTTTACACTATATACACAGTAACTATGTGTCTCTGACAGTTTGTTTCGCAGCAGGGGAACATTTCAGTTTTTATTGCCTTAACGTGCGTTTCATGCGCTGAAAATCACGTTTTGGGCAAGTATCATAATTTTCACTATAACTTAATTTCTATCACTTAAAATGATGCTAAATGCAAAACTTACTTGGATTGGGCGATTTTACACTATATACACAGTAACTATGTGCCTCTGACAGTTTGTTTCGCAGCCGGGGAACATTTCAGTTTTTATTGCCTTAACGTGCGTTTCATGCGCTGAAAATCATGTTTAGGCCAAGTATCATGGTTTTCATTATCACTTAATATCTAGCCATTAGAATGATGCCAAATTAAAAACTTATTAAATTATAAAATGTGATGATATTACACTATATATAGAGAGACATTTGTGTCTCTGACAGTTTTACACAGTTTTACAAGTTATGACTCCAAACTCTTAATTTACAATTCTGTCTTTATGGATACATTGCATCACCACCCCCTGAGTGGATCACTTACCTCTCACTGTCTTTCACTTACCTTCATTCAGCATGTAGGTGTCAGATCACCTTGTACCTAATGTCTATTCATATTACCTCACCCGAAGTTATTACACAGAAGGGATTGTGTTATGTTACCCCAAGTTTAGAGTCCCAACGGATGTGGGAAACTTACAGCGTCTGTCTGCCAGAGAGCAGCAGCTGGAACCGATTGTGACCAGGGTGGCATGGGTCCCTGATCATGTCCCTGGCTCTGCTGAGGTAACGAGGGCTGGCAATGTCTTCCAGTGAGGGCAGAGTAGCCGACGATCTTCTGCGTAGTGGTGATACCTTTCTAAATAGCCTTTTTGTCTGCTGCCGTTCTTTCCGCGTACCACCAAATGTGCTTTTTATGCGCTGATAAGCACATTTTGGTCGAATATGAAAGTTTCCAAGTGTGCACTTGACCCTGGATGACCTGGAGAGTGACAGTTACTCCTGAAGTTGAACCTTTTTTTCATCCCACAATTCAAGGAAACAATTGCAAACCCTGTTAGCCAGCCTTTCTTATATTTCGCGAGGCGAACAAACAATTGCAAGGCCAACTAGTTAGTCTTTCTTACATTCCACGATCTTTATTCAATTGTAAAACCAGTTTGGCTAGTCTACCTTGCATTCTACGATCTTATCAAACAAAGGTAAAACCAGTATGACCACATGGTGCGACAAGAATAAACAATTATTAAGCCAGTTAGCCAGTCCATCCCACAATTCCCTTCTTTTGTGTCTGTGAAAATATCGAAATATTGAAATGGCTGTTTCCATGAGCCAGAGAAGAACCAGTCAAGCCATTCTCGTTGTGGAACCGAATCTCCGGTCACAGCTCTCTGCATGTTCCTAATAGCCTGCAGGGCATCATGGACCGAGCAGGACATGCCGGCAGGGATGAAGGGGCAGCACGAGTCTCCCACCATGGCACACACACAGCCCCACTGGGTGGCCACTCCGTCAAGAGCAGGGCAGCCCTGGAAAATCACCTGGGCCATGGCGGCTACCCAGCCTGACTGATGCGCCGACACAGGCCCGGAACCTGCCTTCAATGGTCTTCAAATGCAGGGCGTTCCTTGCCGCTCCCACTCAAGGGAACTGAGCCATTAGGATTTTGGATGAGACTGACCAGTATTTGTGTTTGAGGGACACATCCGAGCCACACACTGGATCATGGTCGTGAGCTCCGTCAATAATGTGCCCAAATGGAGGTCATTGATTCGGGAATAACAGAACTTCTGAAGATCCCTAGATGATTATTTTTATACATAATAATCAAAAATACATCCCCATCGTCAATAGATACAATTTTTTGGGTAAATTCACTAACCAGAACAGACTGGGCCTGGTTCTAATACAACCACTATTTTAATCCCAGGATGCCTGTTTTGGACACTGTTTATGGTGGGAAAATAGCTCCGGAACCATCCTGGATCATTATTTTTACACAGAATAGTGAAAATACATCCATCTACACATTCAACACTAATTATGGGTAGAAGCACCAACCAGAACTGACTGGGCCCGGTTCTAATACGACCACTATTTTAATCGCAAAATGTCTGTTTTGGAAAATGTTTATGGTGGGAAACATTATTTTTAAAGAAAATAGTGAAACTACATCTACCTACTCAATCAACACAAATTCTGGGTAAATACACCAACCAGAACCGATTGGGCCTTGTTCTAATACAACCACTATTTTTATCGCAAAATGTTTTGGACACTATTGACGGTGGGAAATATTCCCAAAACATCCCTGCATCTTTAATTTTACTCATAATAGTGAAAATGCATCCATCCACACAATTGACACTAAATCTGGGTAAAAGCGGCAACCAGAACCGACTGGGCCCGGTTCTAATACGACCACTATTTTAATCGCAAAATGCCTGTTTTGGACAATGTTTATGGTGGGAAACATTATTTTTATAGAAAATAGTGAAACTACATCCACCTACTCAACCAACACAAATTCTGGGTAAATACACCAACCAGAACCGATTGGGCCTTGTTCTGATACAACCACTATTTTTATCGCAAAATGTTTTGGACACTATTGACGGTGGGAAATATTCCCAAAACATCCCTGCATCTTTCATTTTACACATAATAGTGAAAATGCATCCATCCACACAATTGACACTAAATCTGGGTAAAAGCGGCAACCAGAACCGACTGGTCCCGGTTCTAATTCAACAACCATGCAAAATTAAGATCCATTGGAGGTTTTTTTATTCTTGTATAAAAAAGCCCCAAAACATCCCTGCATGATTATTTTTAAACAGAATAGTAAAATATACATCCCAATCATCTTTGGACACAAGTTTTAGATATAAACAGCAACCAGACCCGACTGGACCCAGTTATAATGCAACTACTATTTTTTATCGCAAAATGCATGTTTTGGAGAAAATGTACGCTGGGAAATAGCCCTAGAAGCATCCTGGATCTTTAATTTTAGACAGAATTGTGAAAATACATCCACCTACACAATCAATACTAACTCTGGGTATAAGACCCAACCAGAACCGACTGGGCTTGGTTCTAATACAACCACCATGCAAAATAAAGTGCCCAAATGGAGGTCATTTATTCGGGCATAAAATAACTTCTGAACATCCCTAGATGACGATTTTTATACAGAATAGTGAAAAATACAACCCCATTCCCATCGGACACAAGTTACGGGTGTATACACAAACCAGAACCGACTGGGCCTGGTTCTAATACAACCACTATGCAAAATAAAGTGCCCAAAGGGAGGTCATTGATTAGGGCATAAAAGAACTTCTGAAAATCCCTAGATGATTATTTTTATAGAGAATAGTCAAAAATACATCCCCATTATCATTTGACACAAGTTCCGGCTACATACATCAACCAGAACCGACTGGGCCTGGTTCTAATAGGACCACTATTTTAATCGCAAAGTGCCTGTTATGGACACTATTGACGGTGGGAAATATTCCCTGAACATCCCTGCATCTTTAATTTCACACAGAATAGTGAAAATGCATCCATCAAATCAAATGACACTAATTCTTGGTAAAAGCACCAACCAGAACCGACTGGGCCCGGTTCTAATTCAACCACCATGCAAAATAACGATCAAAATGGAGGTTTTTGATTCTTGTATAAAAAAGCCACAAAACATCCCTGCATGATTATGTTTAAACAGAATAGTAAAATATACATCCCCATCATCTTTGGACACAAGTTTCGGATATAAACAGCAACCAGAACCGAGACGACCCAGTTATAATGCAACTACTATTTTTTATCGCAAAATGCATGTTTTGGAGACTATTTATGGTGGCAAATACCCCTAGAACCATCCTGGATCTTTATTTTTAGACAGAATAGTGAAAATACATCCACCTGCACAATCAACACTAACTCTGGGTAAAAGCACCAACCAGAACCGACTCGGCTTGGTTCTACTACAACCACCATGCAAAATAAAGTGCCCAAATGGAGGTCATTTATTCGGGCATAGAAAAACTTCTGAACATCCCTAGATGATATTTTTTAATACAGAATAGTCAAAAATACAACCCCATTCCTATTGGACACACGTTACGGGTGTAGACACAAACCAGAACCGACTGGGCCTGGTTCTAATACAACCACTATTTTTGTCGCAAAATGCATGTTTTTGACACTATTTATGGTGGGAAATAGTCTCAGAACATCTCTGGATCTTTATTCTTACAGAGAATAGTGAAAATACATCCACTCACACAATCGACACTAATTGTGGGTAAAGCACCAACCAGAACCGACTGGGCCTGGTTCTAAACAACCACTTCTAAATAAAGTGTCCAAATTGAGGTCATTGATTCGGGCATAACAGAACTTCTGAACATCCCTAGAATATTATTTTTATAAAGAATAATCAAAAATACATCCCCATCATCATTGGACACAATTTCTGGGTAAAAACACGAACCAGAACCAACTGGTCCTGGTTCTAATACAACCACTACTTTAACCGCAAAATGCCTGTTTTGGACACTGTTTGTGGTGGGAAATAGCTCCAGAACCATCCTTGATCATTATTGTTATACAAAATAGTGAAAATACATCCACTCACACAATAAACACAAATTCTGGGTAAAAGCACCAACCAAAACCGACTGGGCCTGTTTCTAAACCACCACTTGTGAATAAAGTGACCAAATGAAAGTAATTCATTCGGGCATAACAGAACTTCTGAACATCGCTAGATGATTATTTCTATAAAAAAATAGTCAAGTATACATCCCCATCATAATTGGACACAAGTTCCGTATACATACACCCACCAGAACCGACTGGACCCTGTTATAATGCAACCACTATTTTGTATCGCCTGTTTTGGACACTGTTTATGGTGGGAGATAGCTCCAGTATCACCTAGAATGATGCCAATGAAAGACTTACTTAAATTGGACGATTTTACACTATATATACAGGAACTATGTGTCTCTGACAGTGTGTTTGGCAGCAGGGGAACGTTTCAGTTTTTATTGCCTTAATGTGCTTTTCATGGCCTGATAATCACGTTTTGGCCAAGTATGATAGTTTTCATTGTAACTTTATTTCTATCACTTTGAACGATGCCAAATAAAAAACTTACTTGAATTGGACGATTTTTCACTACATAACAGTAACTGTGTCTCTGACAGTTTGTTTGGCAGCAGGGGAACTTTTCAGTTTTTATTGCCTTAATGTACTTTTCATGCCCTGAAAATCATGTTTTGGCCAAGTATGATTGTTTTCATTATAACTTAATTTCTAGCTTGAGAATGATGCCAAATGGATAACTTACTTGAATTGGACGATTTTTCACTTTATACACAGTAACTATGTGTCTCTGACAGTTTGTTTGGCAGCAGGGGAACATGTGAGATTAGACAAAGTATCTTTGCAAATGCTTGTTCAAATTGTATAAGTTTTTGTGAGTATAACAGCATCATAGTCATCCTTATGGCTGACATGTCAGCATAAACACCCAACTGTCTGACTGAATAAACAATCTTAGTCTTGTGATTGGGGTGACATGTCAGCACAAATACTCAACTGTCCGACACTGATCAATTACTTTTTGCCCTGCAAATGACTGAAATGTATCTGTCCAAAGTCCTAGTGACAACTGTCAGTTTTTCCTGTATTTGAGACACACACACTGGTCATTCGACTAGAGTTGCAGGAACATCGCGTTGAACAGGACCCTACTGTAGGAACTCTCACTGTCCACTTTGCAGTCTGGTAATAAACCAATTGGTCCGGGACCAATGAAAGTAGAACAATAATTAGCAAGGGCTTTATAGTCTTGGTCTGTTAATAGAGTCAGGGACTTAACTAAGACAAAGTCAGGGACTTTTGGTCTTTGTGTGTTCAGAGATATTGGGTTAATCACAAAGTAGAGATCACTTTCGGGTAATTTAGAAAATACTTGTTGTTTAAACTATTAAGTAGTTGATTAATATGGGTCAGAAAGCAACAAAAGGAATGGGTTTATTGTCATAATGCAAAATGAAAATCGGAGAGTTACCGGGACGAGATATCATGGTCCAGCTTGGGCTAAGCCTAGTGGCCACCCAAAATGGCCTCCGACCCAGGGAATTACAGACCAAAAATATCTTCCACACCACCACATCTAACAGCTTCTACTCTCTCGACATTGTCGGGAATGATTCTGCCAAGGTAGCTGAAAGTCTAAGAGAACAGTCTGAAGATATCTGCCCAGCAGCACCAGGACAGGAACAACAAACATGGCCATTACATGTCACCCTGAAGTTCATGGGAGACCGGACGACAAGTAGTTAAACCAATTCTCACAGTTGCCCACTGTTAGACTATAAAAATTTTACCTGACTCCAATTCCTTAACTCTGTAGTCTCTGGTCTAACAATGGAGCGTGTTCAGCATCGGAGGAGACAAACCAGGGTTGAGCGAGGTTATCCACAGATGATTTATTCCATTCAAATTGATTCATACAGAGCTCCGGGTCTCCCTCCCATAGAATAAGCCCACTGAGTGTTGATGTCCCAAAGCGGAGGATGGAAAAGACATTGTCCAAACCTGTGTTTGCCCAGTGATAGTCCAACAAAAATGCATATTCATTCGCTGATTAATAATGAGATGTGGGCTGGTCCAGGGCTGCTGTGAGGGGGGGTTGCTCTGGGCTCCACATCTTCCAGCCTTGAATCCACATCATCCAGACCTCTGTCTCTGCTGGTCCTATAAAGTCCCGACCCTCCGCCCTGCTCTTTGTTCCTCTGCCCTTTGAAGTCCTCCATCTGGTCTCTTATCAGTGTGGATCCCACCTTGAAATAAGAATCTCAGGAAGAGCCTTTTGTTAACATTATAGTTGAGGAGTCTCAGACCCATCCTTCTGTTCATATTCTATTTGAGTTGGGAACCAGTGGCAACTCTAAAACAAGACCGCCACAACAAAAGGAATGAGTAAAATGTGATATCAAAATGAAACAGCTATACTAAAAAGAATGAGTAAAATATGATATCAAAATGAAACAGCTATACTAAAAAGAATGAGTAAAATATGATATCAAAATGAAACAGCTATACTAAAAAGAATGAGTAAAATATGTCATATTCTTCACCACTCATCGAATCATAATTAACCACGTATATGCAACTGACCTAATGGACAACCCATTGCCCCCGGACACATTGCCTATGGGGATGGATCATCATCAAAAACCCTGGATGGAGAAAAACACAACGTATATGCCGTGGTGACTCAAAAAGACAACCTCAAGACAGGACGACTCCCCGGCGACTGGTCTGCACAAGCCGCAGAAATAGTGGCACTGACAGAGGCATGTAGACTATTCCTAGAACAAGACGTGACGGTGGAAAGACACAGCCCAATCCCTGCTGAATTCCTAAGAGAAATGCAAAATCATTCCCCAGAAAAAGAGAAACTGCAATGGGAAACAGAAGGAGACACTCAACACAAGAACGGACTCTATGCAGTAGAAAACAAGCCATGCGTGACACGATCATTGTTTGAAGTAATTGCCAAATTGAGCCATGGGGGGAGCCATGTCTCAACAGGAGGGATGATCAGTACAGTACAACAAACAATGCATGTTCCCAGAGGTCTCCAAACTTCATTTTTTTTGGCAGAAACTGTCTGAACTGCTGTAGACACAACTCTCAAGGCAACGAACGACCCAAGCATGGAACAAGATAAACAGGAACATATCCCTTCGAGCTTCTGAACATGGATTTTATCAAACTGAACCAAAATGCTGGACTCGTCGAACAAACCATTAGAACAGTAAAACTCAGACTCAGAAAAACCATGGAAGACACAGGAAAACCATGGCAAGAATGCCTGAGCCTGGTAGAAACGTACATGAGAATCATTCCAACAGCACAGGGATGCACACCATTTGAGGCAGTGAACGACAGACCCTTCCACTTAACAATGTGGGAAAAAGATCTGGTGGTAGAAGAGAAAGGAGAAACAGATTCTCTCACTAAGTGGTTATGCAAAATGTTCGAAGAAAGAACTGTGATGAATGCAAAATAATCTGCCGACATCTTCTCTGTCTCCCACAGAGGAGGTCCTGTCCCCAGGAGACCTGGTACTCGTCAAGGTGATAAAAAGAAAGTGCTGGTCTTCTCCACGTTGGGACGCACCTCACCGTGTGATTTTGGCCACACCCACCGCCATCAAAATCGAAGGAAGAGACACCTGGATACATCAGTCCCACAGTAAACAAAGTACAAGAATGAAGTGGCTACTCATCATCATCACCGCTCTGTGTTCAACCACATGGGGGGAATGTATCAGAACCTTGGTACACTCCCACTGGAGGAGAATGCCCCACTAGCTGGTTCAGGAAACGATCAGGGGCCCCCAGATCTGCATCCCATTAACCAAGACACCAATCGTCGTTCAAGTCCCTTTGCTCAGCCTACAGCTTACTCACTTGGGATTACACAGGACTGACTCCAGTTATTTCTATTGGTACCTACAAGCTCCCAGAGTCTGGTTGGTCTGGCCAGACACCTGGGACCAGGTCCTCCTCCATACAGGCTACAAGACCATCACATGACGCCTTTCCAAAGAAGCTACTACCATGACCGCTAACTTCACCAAGTTAGCCACCACCATCAAAGATGGTAAACATACGCTGGAGCTCACGACCAATATCCAACAGAAAGGCTGCATCAACCTATGCCTCTGACCGGACCGACCAGTAAAAGGCCCCCTCTTTTACTATGACCATCCGCACTACTAGTCCAGCCAAAGGTCCCCAAAGTGATTTGTGTGAACCCCTTCGTAAAACCATCCGCCACACGCCTACTCAAAATCCGTCCGGCAGGAACACCTAAGCCTGAGGAGATACACCTTATTCTCGCCCATGTCCAAACACAGGAAGAAAACGACTACAACCCGATGATGAGGAACAGTTGGTACAGATACACCGCACTCACAGCCCGCGCCACAACCAATGAGTTGTTATGTCTGTTCCCTCATGCCTACTGCCGTAGCCCAACCACAGCTATGGTCCAACCGACAGAACGAAGAACTCGCCAACCTCACCTACAACTGTATCCTGGGTAATCTGAGAGAATCCTTCCAGCAAAGCTCGACCGCCTACATACCATGGTCGCAGTACCATTAGCAGCTACAGTCAATACCGCAACGTATGTCCAGTGCAACAACCGAACAGACTGTTATCCATCCCGTTTCAACTTCAGCGGACCGGATCCGAAGACCCCTTTGGACCAAGTTCACGTCACCAGGTGCGCCGAGATCAGACACATTCCTTCCCAATCATGGACAGTACTGGACCAAATGTGGTGGCTCTGCGAATGGCAAGTGTATATGATCATCCCCACCAATACAACTGGGCTCTGTGTCCCTACATCTGCATCCGACCACACGTACGTTCTAACAGCAGACTTGATTCCAACTGTCGACGCCAACCCACATCTACCCACCAGGCGTCAACGACGGAGCTTTGATTTCTTCCCCCATGATTCAGTTTGGGGCTCGGATGTTCCCCTCTAATACAAACACTGGTCAGTCTCCTCCAAAATCATGATGGCGGTGTTCCCCAGGGTAGGAACAGCGAAGAACACCCTACGTCTGGAAACCATTGACTACAGATTCCAGGCCCGACACTAATCAATTACTTGTTGCCCTGCAAATGATTGAAACGTATGTGTCCAAAGTCTTAGGGACAACTGTCAGTTTTGGCTGTAGTTAAGACACACTCACTGGTCATTTGACTAGAGTTGCAGTAACATCGCAGTGAACAGGACCCCACTGTAGGAACTCTCACTGTCCACTTTGCAGTCTGGTAATACATATTTTCTATTTAAAGTTATCTCACTCTTTCTTAGCCTGCTCCTGAAGTTGTATTTTCAGACCTAACAAACATTTCAGTTTTTTGCCCTAATGTGCGTTTCATGCGCTGAAAATCACGTTTTGGCCAAGTATCATAGTTTTCACTATAACTTAACCTAACCCTAACCCTAACCCTAACCCTTACCATAACCCTAACCCTAAACCTAACCCTCCCTAACCCAAACCCTAACCCAAACCATAACCCTAATTTCCATCACTTAGAATGATATCAAATGAAAAACCGACTTAATTTGGACGATTATACACTATATACACAGTAACTATGTGTCACTGACAGTTTGTTTCGCAGTTGGGGAACATTTCAGTTTTTATTGCCTTAATGTGCATTTCATGCGCTGAAAATCACGTTTTGGCCAAGTATCATAGTTTTCACTATAACTTAATTTCTATCACTTAGAATGATGCCAAATGAAAAACTTACTTGAATTGGACGATAATACACTATATACACTGTAACTTTGTGTCTCTGACAGTTTGTTTCGCAGCAGGGGAACATTTCAGTTTTTATTGCCTTAACGTGCGTTTCATGCGCTGAAAATCACGTTTTGGCCAAGTATCATAGTTTTCACTATAACTTAATTTCTATCACTTAGAATGATGCAAAATGCAAAACTTACTTGAAATGGACGATTTTACACTATATACACAGTAACTATGTGCCTCTGACAGTTTGTCTCGCAGCAGGGGAACATTTCAGTTTTTATTGCCTTTACGCGCGTTTCATGCGCTGAAAATTACGTTTTGGCCAAGTATCATAGTTTTCACTATAACTTAATTTCTAGCACTTAGAATGATGCCAAATGCAATACTTACTTGAATTGGACGATTTTACACTATATACACAGTAACTATGTGTCTCTGACAGTTTGTTTCGCAGCAGGGGAACATTTCAGTTTTTATTGCCTTAACGTGCGTTTCATGCGCTGAAAATCACGTTTTGGCCAAGTATCATAGTTTTCACTATAACTTAATTTCTATCACTTAGAATGATGCTAAATGAAAAACTTACTTGAATTGGACGATAATACACTATAAACACAGTAACTATGTGTCTCTAAAAGTTTGTTTCGCAGCAGGGGAACATTTCAGTTTTTATTGCCTTAATGTGCGTTTCATGCGCTGAAAATCACGTTTTGGCCAAGTATCATAGTTTTCACTATAACTTAATTTCTAGCACTTAGAATGAGGCCAAATGAAAAACTTACTTGAATTGGACAATTGTACACTACATACACAGTAACTATGTGTCTCTGACAGTTTGTTTCGCAGCAGGGGAACATTTCAGTTTTTATTGCCTTAACGTGCGTTTCATGCGCTGAAAATCACGTTTTGGGCAAGTATCATAATTTTCACTATAACTTAATTTCTATCACTTAGAATGATGCTAAATGCAAAACTTACTTGAATTGGACGATTTTACACTATATACACAGTAAATATGTGCCTCCGACAGTTTGTTTCGCAGCCGGGCAACATTTCAGTTTTTATTGCCTTAACGTGCTTTTCATGTGCTGAAAATCACGTTTTGGCCAAGTATCAAAATTTTCAATATAACTTAATTTCCATCACTTAGAATGATGCTAAATGCAAAACTTACTTGAATTGGACGATTTTACACTATATACACAGTAACTATGTGTCTCTGACAGTTTGTTTGGCAGCAGGGGAACATTTCAGTTTTTATTGCCTGAATGTGCTTTTCATGCGCTGAAAATCATGTTTAGGCCAAGTATCATGGTTTTCATTATAACTTAATATCTAGCCATTAGAATGATGCCAAATTAAAAACTTATTAAATTATAAAATTTGATGATATTACACTATATATAGAGAGACATTTGTGTCTCTGACAGTTTTACACAGTTTTACAAGTTATGACTCCAAACTCTTAATTTACAATTCTGCCTTTATGGATACATTGCATCACCACCCCCTGAGTGGATACCTTACCTCTCACTGTCTTTCACTTACCTTCATTCAGCATGTAGGTGTCAGATCACCTTGTACCTAATGTCTATTCATATTACCTCACCCGAAGTTATTACACAGAAGGGATTGTGTTTTGTTACCCCAAGTTTAGAGTCCCAACGGATGTGGGAAACTTACAGCGTCTGTCTGCCAGAGAGCAGCAGCTGGAACCGATTGTGACCAGGGTGGCATGGGTCCCTGATCATGTCCCTGGCTCTGCTGAGGTAACGAGGGCTGGCAATGTCTTCCAGTGAGGGCAGAGTAGCCGACGATCTTCTGCGTAGTGGTGATACCTTTCTAAATAGCCTTTTTGTCTGCTGCCGTTCTTTCCGCGTACCACCAAATGTGCTTTTTATGCGCTGATAAGCACATTTTGGTCGAATATGAAAGTTTCCAAGTGTGCACTTGACCCTGGATGACCTGGAGAGTGACAGTTACTCCTGAAGTTGAACCTTTTTTTCATCCCACAATTAAAGGAAACAATTGCAAACCCTGTTAGCCAGCCTTTCTTATATTTCGCGAGGCGAACAAACAATTGCAAGGCCAACTAGTTAGTCTTTCTTACATTCCACGATCTTTATTCAATTGTAAAACCAGTTTGGCTAGTCTACCTTGCATTCTACGATCTTATCAAACAAAGGTAAAACCAGTATGACCACATGGTGCGACAAGAATAAACAATTATTAAGCCAGTTAGCCAGTCCATCCCACAATTCCCTTCTTTTGTGTCTGTGAAAATATCGAAATATTGAAATGGCTGTTTCCATGAGCCAGAGAAGAACCAGTCAAGCCATTCTCGTTGTGGAACCGAATCTCCGGTCACAGCTCTCTGCATGTTCCTAATAGCCTGCAGGGCATCATGGACCGAGCAGGACATGGCGGCAGGGATGAAGGGGCAGCACGAGTCTCCCACCATGGCACACACACAGCCCCACTGGGTGGCCACTCCGTCAAGAGCAGGGCAGCCCTGGAAAATCACCTGGGCCATGGCGGCTACCAAGCCTGACTGATGCGCCGACACAGGCCCGGAACCTGCCTTCAATGGTCTTCAAATGCAGGGCGTTCCTTGCCGCTCCCACTCAAGGGAACTGAGCCATTAGGATTTTGGATGAGACTGACCAGTATTTGTGTTTGAGGGACACATCCGAGCCACACACTGGATCATGGTCGTGAGCTCCGTCAATAATGTGCCCAAATGGAGGTCATTGATTCGGGAATAACAGAACTTCTGAAGATCCCTAGATGATTATTTTTATACATAATAATCAAAAATACATCCCCATCGTCAATGGATACAATTTTTTGGGTAAATTCACTAACCAGAACAGACTGAGCCTGGTTCTAATACAACCACTATTTTAATCCCAGGATGCCTGTTTTGGACACTGTTTTTGGTGGGAAAATAGCTCCAGAACCATCCTGGATCATTATTTTTACACAGAATAGTGAAAATACATCCATCTACACATTCAACACTAATTATGGGTAGAAGCACCAACCAGAACTGACTGGGCCCGGTTCTAATACGACCACTATTTTAATCGCAAAATGTCTGTTTTGGAAAATGTTTATGGTGGGAAACATTATTTTTAAAGAAAATAGTGAAACTACATCTACCTACTCAATCAACACAAATTCTGGGTAAATACACCAACCAGAACCGATTGGGCCTTGTTCTAATACAACCACTATTTTTATCGCAAAATGTTTTGGACACTATTGACGGTGGGAAATATTCCCAAAACATCCCTGCATCTTTAATTTTACTCATAATAGTGAAAATGCATCCATCCACACAATTGACACTAAATCTGGGTAAAAGCGGCAACCAGAACCGACTGGGCCCGGTTCTAATACGACCACTATTTTAATCGCAAAATGCCTGTTTTGGACAATGTTTATGGTGGGAAACATTATTTTTATAGAAAATAGTGAAACTACATCCACCTACTCAACCAACACAAATTCTGGGTAAATACACCAACCAGAACCGATTGGGCCTTGTTCTGATACAACCACTATTTTTATCGCAAAATGTTTTGGACACTATTGACGGTGGGAAATATTCCCAAAACATCCCTGCATCTTTCATTTTACACATAATAGTGAAAATGCATCCATCCACACAATTGACACTAAATCTGGGTAAAAGCGGCAACCAGAACCGACTGGTCCCGGTTCTAATTCAACAACCATGCAAAATTAAGATCCATTGGAGGTTTTTTTATTCTTGTATAAAAAAGCCCCAAAACATCCCTGCATGATTATTTTTAAACAGAATAGTAAAATATACATCCCTATCATCTTTGGACACAAGTTTCAGATATAAACAGCAACCAGACCCGACTGGACCCAGTTATAATGCAGCTACTATTTTTTATCGCAAAATGCATGTTTTGGAGAAAATTTACGCTGGGTGTGAAATATATTTGCATGCATATATATATAATCTTGCACCCATTTCACTATGATATATTAAAGGTTACTAGAATAGAATATTAATTTACACCTATTGGTTAAAATGTGCACTACACCTTTTGTACTCCACCTCCTTCATTTGTATTGACGCCTACCATTTTTATGACTTGTCTTATCTCTAATAAAACCACGGTTGAAGCAACCTTTCAGCGGGAAACAGCCTTGAGGAGCTTGGAGAGTAGTCACACTCTCGGGCCTCTGATTTGTCCACTCCCCCGCCTCTGCAGACGCGGCCTTTAACTTTCATTCCATCTGCATCAGTGTGTGTTCCTGTGTTCGAGTTTATTTAAGTGTTGGCTGGTAGCTCCAACATTATAGTGCCCGAAACCCGGAAGGTTTCGCATCCTGATTTTGGTTCGCGAATAATTAATCCAAAAATCTGACGTCAGCTGTCTCCCCATTGAGGAGAAGGGTGATCGATTCTCCGCTGTCCAGAAGAAGGAAGCGAATCCATCCCACCGGACACAGAGCACATCTGAGCGGTAAGGCACTTTTAAAATTAATTTGTAGAATCCAATCCAGTATTGAGACCCCGTCTTTCTAGAGAAGAAAGATGCTCCGTGTGTCGGAGAAAAATGTTTCTTTACCGCTCCTCGTAAGTTAGGGGAAACGTTCTCGGGATTTCAGAAGTTAGGTAAATTAAACGGGAGATCAAGTAAGGATCTCGAGATTTCTGGTTTGAGTTCTAATGCGTGAATCACCAGACAAAGAGGAGGAGGTCGCAACTCTCCGCCAGGGACTCCGAGGATTGCGTTAAAGATATAGAAAAAATATTATTATACTGTGCCAAGAGAATGAAAGCTCAAAATAAAGAATATATATATATATATATATATATATATATATATATATATATATATATATATATATATATATATATATATATATATATATATATATATATACATATATATATATATATATATATTTATATATATATATATATATATATATATATATATATATATATATATATATATATATATATATATATATATATATATATATATATATATATATATATATATATATATATATATATATATACATACATACATACATACATACATACATATATATATATATATATATATATATATATATATATATATATATATATATATATATATATATATATATATATATATATATATATATATATATATATATATATATATATATATATATATATATATATATATATATATATATATATATATATATAATCTGAAACTTGCAAGTAATCTCCCTAAGGAGAAATTTAAACCAGAGCACTTGTGACACGCTCGTAAATCACGTCGTTTGCCGCGCAAAATAAGAGTATAAATGACTATCTAGGCGGGAAAATAAGATAGTAAATTAAACGGGACGTCCCTAGAGAAGGTGAGTAAACACTAAATAAAAACTAATAAATACATTATCAGAATAACGGAATATATCAATATAATTTTTGAATAAGCAAAAATCTTCAAACAAAAGAAAAGTTGCAAAAATGGGTTTAACAAACAGCAAAGAACTCTCAACCGACATGAAGTTTATGCTGAAGCATTTTCCTGATAATTGCACATATATGAAAGAATGGAGGAAAAATAAAGACAAAGAGTTGGATGGGAGACTGTTGGAGGAGCCATTACAGGCCATAAAGCGTAAATTACAAGTCGAGAAGGCTATTGAAAGAGGAAAAAAAGAGAAGATATGTAAAGAACTTCAAGATATTCAAGTTTGGATCGGTCAAGCCCAATTAAGACAGAAACAAAAAATTATGAAGAAAATTAAACAAGCTGAACAAAAAACAAGTATGGCAGCTTTGATTAATATTAGGCCCCACGAAGAGACACTGGCCCCCTCCAGTGCACTCACTTCGGACAGGCTGTGCCAGGCACCTTTTACGAGCCAAGGGCACAAAGAGGGAGGGGGGACCTGAGATGCACACACAAGAACAACATCTCAAGTTACAAAGGGCCTCTTACAATCCACACGATGAAGAAAGGAGGGGTGAGCCAGAGCCCACAGGTGCCGCTGCAGAACCAGCAGGAGTAATCAAAATGCAGACAAGAGCACAAAGAGAAAAATGGGAGGAGGACAACTCTATCCTCCCTTGATAGCATTTCAAGGACCTTACACTGGCCCACAGCCATGGGCACCACCAAGCCAAATGTATCCCATGGTTGAAGTTGCAAACCCACACTTCCAAGTGAATGGAGATCGTGATCAAACCATTCTCGTCCACCATCCATGGACCGAGTCTGAATGTACTGAAGCATGAAAGGGACTGGGAGACCCAATAAAAAACCCAACTGAATGGTCCAATAATTTTGAACAGCTAAGGCAAAGTTTTCACCTGAATGGAGCTGAGACAAGAAAAGCGTTCACCATGAGTCTGGGACACAACCGGGCAAGAGTGAGAGGAAACTTCGATGAAAAAAACAACCAAGGAAAAATTCACCCCCATGATTCACCAGACCTAACGATGCTAGTAGAAAGAGTCCTGAGTCGAGTTCGAGAGACGTGGCGCCCAACACCATGTTATGACAAAATTAGAGCCACAAGACAGGAACAAGGACAAGGAATTCATAAATTCAGAGCAAGATTTGAAGAAGTGTTCAAAGCCCACAGTGGGATAACGGAAGACCAAAATGAGCAAGGGGCGTACCAAGCCCAACTGAGACAAGGGTTCCTGGAAGGGCTCCAGCCCCATATCAAAGGGTTCGTGCAGAAGTACTGTGTCACATACCGAACCATGCCAATGAACCAACTCATGGAGTGGGCGATTCATGCTGAGGAGAGACACTGCCAAAAACAGGCGAAGAGTCATCAGAAGTATACTACCAACGAGGACATGGAAGAGTAAGTGGCCGAGGAAGACACGGCCGACCAAGAAGAAGAAGCCCAGATGACAAGTGTTTCAAGTGTCAAGAGAGAGGACATTTTGCTCGAGACTGCAAAAATACACACAGGTGGGACCAGAGACCCCCACCGTTCAACCCAGAAAATCAATATCAAGAATGACGCCAGAAGAAATGGAAGTCTAACACAGAAGAGGAAACTGAAGAAAGCGTTTGGGAGGACGAAGAAACCCCCTGCTCGCCAGTAGAAGTGTTAGACTTAACCGAAATCATGTCCACCCTCTGGGAGAGAGATAGCAAACCATACTACACCTTACTGGTGGGACAAAGTCAAACACCAGTAAGATTCTTATGCTACACTGGAGCAGATAAATCAGTCATCAAAGACAAAGTGCCAGGATTGATACCAGGAAAGGAGTGGATCACTGTGATAGGAGCAGGAGGACACATGGAGCTATTGAAGAAGTCGAAGAAAACAAAAATAACTGATGAAAATGGACAAAATCATGAAGTAAAATTTGTCCTGAGTAAAAACTGTCCTGTGAACCTCATGGGAAGAGATCTACTCCGTAAACTGGGAATCAGCCTTATCCCCACAGACGATGGTATGAAACCAGTACACAGATGGGAGGAAGCGGAAATCCAAATAGTTGAAGATCAAGAGGAACCTCATACTTTCTACTCCCTAGATTTAGCAACACAAGGGCCCTCATCCGTAATCCGACAGTTAAAATCTAAAGTCGAAAATATTAATGGCCAAACACAAACCCACTGGCCACTACACATCACCATGAAATTTGGAAAAGCCAGACCAGAATTTGTTAAACAGTTCGAGCGACTGGGACCCCAACTAGTCCGACTGGAGTACCTGTATTCCACAGCAGAGGGAGATGCAGCCACTTCGGTGGACTTGCCGCCACAAGCGAAAAAACTACGACAGCTTGAGATAACACCTCATGTGTCCATAAAGAGAAAACACCAAATGTCCTGGAAAGACCTAGGACGCATGGTGCAATTTTTGGAGACCAGAAACGAGGAGTCGTGGTCACATCAGACTCCCACAGTCAGCGTACTAACAAACACCCCATATGGAACAGTGACAAGACAGAAGCTGAAGTGGATGACCCAAGCAAGTCCGAAGACGCATTTAACTGCATGACAAGACTACATACTACTACAAGCTGAAGATTTCCCTACAGTACCGAGTTCACTGTGGTCCAAATCAAAAGCAGATGTAGGAAAAATGACCACAGCAAGAGAAGTAAGAATTGAGCCCAAGACATCATTTCGACCACGGGCTAAACAATACCCCCTTAAACCAGATGCTATAAATGGCATCGGACCAGTAATTAAAGAAATGCTCGAAGCAGGCATTCTAATTGAAAGTCCATCAAGCGAATGTAACACACCTATCTTTCCCGTGAAGAAAACGGAGACGGGAACGTGGAGATTGGTCCAAGACCTAAGACGGGTCAATGAAGCAGTGAGGTCCAGAGCACCCTGGGTACCCGACCCACACATACTGTTGAACGAGTTAAAGCCAAATCAGAAATTCTTTACAGTAATTGACCTAAGCAATGCATTTTTCTCTATACCATTACACAAAACAGCACAAGACTGGTTTGGTTTCACATTCGAAGGAACCAAATACACATACACAAGGCTGCCACAGGGATTCTGCGACAGCCCCACAATATTCTCACAAGAGATTGCAGCATGTATAAATCAGCATGAACACAGACACCACACAGATCCTAGTATATGTAGACGATATACTGATAGCCAGCCCCACCGAAGAGGAAGACAAAGAAGCAATCAGATTATTCAAACATCGAGAGCAAACTGGGAACAAGGCGTCGCTGAAGAAACTGCAGTACTGTCAGGAGTCAGTCATCTTCTTGGGACACCGAGTCTCACAGAAAGGAAGGGAACTAACGGACGGAAGACGAGAAGCCATCCAGCAATGTCCGAAACCACAGACGAAAAAACAAATGATGGCCTTCTTAGGCCTAACTAACTACTGCAGGAGTTGGATTCCAAATTATGCAGAACTAACTCAGCCACTTCTAGACATGATCTATGCCACTGAGATGACAATGAGAGACCCAGTGACATGGACTGAAGAAGGAAACCGAACATTCATGGAAGTGAAGCAACACATCTTGGAATCAGGAGTCCTAGCATTTCCTAACTATGAAAAACCATTCACCCAAACAGTGACTTGCAAAGGAGCGTTCATGACATCAGTGTTACTACAACCACATGGAACAAAGATTAAACCAGTAGCGTTCTACCCAAAACGACTGGACCCAGTTGCAGCTGCCCTACCCCCGTAAGTACGAGCAGTGTGTGCAGCAGCATTAGCGGTCCAGATGACAGCTGAACTTGTACTGTTCCATCCACTCACACTCCAAGTCCCCCATGAAGTGGATCTACTGATAACACAAACCAAAATGTCGTTCCTGTCACCAGCAAGACACCTGGCCGTAACAGCCACATTGTTATCGCAACCCCATCTCACGATTAAGCGATGCAATACCTTGAACCCAGCAACGTTAATACCAACTGAAGAAGACGGAGATCCACACCAATGTGATGAAAGAACCAGTGAAAGCTGTAAACCAAGACCAGATCTAAAAGACACTCCTATTCCAGACAGCACTTATGTATACGTAGATGGATCCGCATCCAAATCAGAACAAGGAAAAAATCAAGTAGGATTTGCAGTCGTCACAGACAACAAAGTCTTATGTGCAGAAAAATTGCCTTCTAATCACTCAGCGCAAGATGCAGAAATTATAGCATTGACAAAGGCGTGCACATTGTTTAAAGGTAGGAAGGTCACGATTTATACAGACAGCCAATATGCACACTCCACTCTACATGTATTTGCTGCACAATGGATTAGAAGAGGGATGAAAACATCCACAGGCAAATCAGTAGAGCATGCCGAACTGCTGAAACAATTACTTAATGCAGTACTACTTCCCAGCCACATAGCTGTATGCAAATGTAAGGCACATACTAACAGCAGCGACAGAATTAGTAGAGGAAATACTAGAGCAGATACAGCAGCTAAAGGAACAGCACAAACACTGAGTGCTCAGTATACACAACAACAACATGAGTCAATCCCAAAAACAGTATTAATTGAAATGCAAAACATTGCACCACAGAATGAAAAAGATGCATGGATAATCAAAGGCGCAGAACAGTCTGCGGACGGCCTATATACAATAAAAGGCCTACCCTGCTTGCCAAAAAAATTATTCCAAATGGTAGCAAAATTGAGCCATGGAAAGTCTCATGTCTCAACAAGGGGGATGATAGACATGGTACAGCGTGTTTTCCATGTGACAACAGGTCTAAATACCTATTTTAAATTTTTTTGTAGAGACTGTTTAATTTGCTGCAAACATAATGTGCAAGGTAACCTCAGACCCAAACGAGGCCAATGCCCAAAAGGTACCTACCCATTTGAAATTATACACATGGATTTCATTGAATTATCCAGAAGCAACCAGTATAAATACTGTTTAGTCTTGATTGACTCATTCTCGAAATGGACTGAAATAGTCCCCTCAAAAACACCAGACGCATTGACGGTGGCTAAAGCCATCTGTAAACACATAATCCCAGAACATGGGATCCCCAGAATCATCTGGAGTGACAATGGAACTCATTTTGTAAACAGCATAATACAATACATGGCAAACCACCTAGGAATAAGTCTAAAAAATCACTGCTCGTACCATCCGCAAAGCGCGGGACTGGTAGAGAGAACAAATGGTACAATAGAACTAAGGCTTAAAAAAACCATGGAAGAAACAAAAAAAACCATGGCCAGAATGCTTACCACTAGTCAAAACATATATGAGAATTGTACCAACTAGCTCAGGATTAACACCTTTTGAGATAGTTCATGGAAGACCATTCCAACTTCCCCTATGGGAAGGTGAACCATGGCAAGAGACTAAGGGCGAGGCAGATCCACTCACAGAGTGGATGGTAAAAATGTTTAGAGAAAAACTTGTCCAAAATACATGTAAGCTGCCGTTATCCCCTTTGTCTCCCCTACAGGAGGTGGTGAAGCCTGGTGACCAGATCCTGATTCGAGTCATAAAAAGGAAATCCTGGTCCTCGCCACGTTGGGAAGGCCCATTCGTGGTTCAACTCACCACCCCCACCGCAGTAAAAATTGCCGAGAGGTCGACGTGGATTCACCAATCCCAAGTCAAAATAGTTCGAGACATCGGCAACCCTGAGTAGATTGCAAATCGGACAGTACCAAAACCCTTGTCCGCGAAGGAATCATCTGACGTCTGCTCACCTGCCCCAAACACCCCCCCTAACCTAACCTTGACCTCTCACAGTTTTTACACCCTCACACAGAAGCCAAAATGAAAGCCGCTGCCACCCTCATCACTGTAACTGTACTATCAGTGGCAGCATGGGTGTGGCTGAGTGCCCCGCCCCCAGACATTCGAGTTGAAAAACAAGACAATGCCGTGCTACTGTCACAGAGGAAAGTGAAGTGGTATGAAAAGAACAATCCAAAGAATCATTTTGAAGAAAATATGTGGTATAATTTCAAGGTATTTCAGAAAAAAATAACTGGTGTGCAAGAAAGTTGTTATGTGTGTAGTCGTATGCCTTATTCCACATGTACCCCACCAGTGTATCCCAAGCCAATCGACCCCTATACCTATAATGCCTACACACCTCTATGGTATCCCGACATACTGAGATCACGGTTTCTAGAAGGTGCATTTAGATCTGTAGTTCCCGAGGTTGATCCCACTGTACCACCTTTAACAGGTAGAAAATTCACAAGGCTTTTGAACTATGATTGGACAGATCTAGTTATGTTAAGCAACGTCCCATACCCAAGTGATTTTACGGCTGTGTGTTTCGCTAGTAATATGACATTCTGGGGTAAGTCCAGACCAGTAGGAGAAGTCCCCATGAAATTCTGTAGGGATATACTTACCCCGTGCAGACGAGACACCACTAACAAAGCCAGGTTCAATGCCACAGGAGTACCCATGGGTGCCACCTGCAGGGACTATTACACTCTCCCTGATGTAATGGGCACTGATCCCCAAGATGATGGGTATTGGATGTGTGGGCATACAGTGTATTTGGGTTTGCCCACAGCATGGAATGGTCGCTGTGCAATGGTGCAGATGGTTCAAGATGCATTACTTTTAAGGGGAGTGAAAATACCAGTAAGATATAAGAGATTTATACCTGTACAATTTAAACCACATGATTCAATTTGGGGTAGTAATGTCCCTGATGATCACAAATTATGGTCCACCTCCGAGAAAGTCATATTGTCACTACTTCCACAGATTGGAGTGGGTAAAGTTATGCTCCGTGTAGAAACATTGAATTATCGGATGGGATTGTTCATTAACCAAACTATCAAAGCCCTACAAGGTATAGCAGAGGAATTAAAAGCCCTTAGAGAAATGGAGTTGCAAGACCGCATGGTCCTAGATTTGATAACAGCCAAGGATGGAGGTGTGTGTGCCATAGTTGGAGAACACTGTTGCACCTTCATCCCAGATGAAACCGGTGACGAAGGTAACATAACTCGTGCCATAGCTGAAATGAAAGCCTTAGCCAACACCATGGCCCAAGATCACTCAGCCATAGGTGCATCACTGTGGTCGTGGTTGACAACCGGATCATGGTTCTCTATTCTGATTAAATTTGCAACTCCCTTTTTTGCGGTTTTAATTCTATTCTGCATCTTTTCAATGTGTGTAATCCCTTGTATGAAAGTTATGATTCAAAAAAATATCCAGCACACGCTGGTAGCTTATGGTGACATACAGTTTCACAGCATGACAAACCTTGCCGGAGATTCTAGCACTCTTCCAAAGTGTGATGAATCCCCGGATGTCGAGTCGTCTGGGTAAATGTACTTGTCTTGACTTAAAAAATTGTGTTCGCTCATTAAGGGGGACGCAGAGGAATTTTCCTCAAGTACCCCTGAGTAAACTTGAGTTTTTCGCCTCTGCCTTGACAAGTGATTTAGTTATTTTCCATACCCTGTTGAGTGACTATTAATGATATTTGTATTCTAAAACCTGCAAAGGAGGGATATAGATTGACGAAAATGAAAATTCTTTCAAAGTAACTTCAGGGGGGATATGTGAAATATATTTGCATGCATATATATATAATCTTGCACCCATTTCACTATGATATATTAAAGGTTACTAGAATAGAATATTAATTTACACCTATTGGTTAAAATGTGCACTACACCTTTTGTACTCCACCTCCTTCATTTGTATTGACGCCTCCCATTTTTATGACTTGTCTTATCTCTAATAAAACCACAGTTGAAGCAACTTTTCAGCGGGAAACAGCCTTGAGGAGCTTGGAGAGTAGTCACACTATCGGGCCTCTGATTTGTCCACTCCCCCGCTTCTGCAGAAGCGACCTATAACTTTCATTCCATCCGCATCAGTGTGTGTTCCTGTGTTCGAGTTTATTTAAGTGTTGGCTGGTAGCCCCAACACTGGGAAATACCCCTAGAACCATCCTGGATCTTTATTTTTAGACAGAATAGTGAAAATACATCCACCTACACAATCAACACTAACTCTGGGTAAAAGCACGAACCAGAACTGACTGGGCTTGGTTTTACTACAACCACCATGCAAAATAAAGTGCCCAAATGGAGGTCATTTATTCGGGCATAGAAGAACTTCTGAACATCCCCAGATGATAAATTTTATACAGAATAGTCAAAACAACAACCCCATTCCTATTGGACACACGTTACGGGTGTATACACAAACCAGAACCGACTGGGCCTGGTTCTAATACAACCACTATTTTTGTCGCAAAATACATGTTTTTGACACTATTTATGGTGGGAAATAGTCTCAGAACATCCCTGGATCTTTATTCTTACAGAGAATAGTGAAAATACATCCACCCACACAATCGACACTGATTGTGGGTAAAGCACCAACCAGAACCGACTGGGCCTGGTTCTAAACAACCACTTGTAAATAAAGTGCCCAAATTGAGGTCATTGATTCGGGCATAACAGAATTTCTGAACATCCCTAGAATATTATTTTTATAAAGAATAATCAAAAATACATCCCCATCATCATTGGACACAAATTCTGGGTAAAAACACGAACCAGAACCGACTGGGCCTGGTTCTAATACAACCACTACTTGAACCGCAAAATGCCTGTTTTGGACACTGTTTGTGGTGGGAAATAGCTCCAGAACCATCCTGGATCATTAGGGTACATTAGGGTGTTATACAAAATAGTGAAAATACATCCACTCACACAATAAACACAAATTCTGGGTAAAAGCACCAACCAAAACCGACTGGGCCTGTTTCTAAACCACCACTTGTAAATAAAGTGACCAAATGAAAGAAATTCATTCGGGCATAGCAGAACTTCTGAACATCGCTAGATGATTATTTCTATACAGAATAGTCAAGTATACATCCCCATCATAATTGGACACAAGTTCCGTATACAAACACCCACCAGAACCGACTGGACCCTGTTATAATGCAACCACTATTTTGTATCGCCTGTTTTGGACACTGTTTATGGTGGGTAATAGCTCCAGAATCACCTAGAATGATGCCAATGAATGACTTACTTGAAATGGACGATTTTACACTATATACACAGGAACTATGTGTCTCTGACAGTGTGTTTAGCAGCAGGGGAACGTTTCAGTTTTTATTGCCTTAATGTGCTTTTCATGGCCTGATAATCACGTTTTGGCCAAGTGTGATAGTTTTCATTGTAACTTAATTTCTATCACTTTGAACGATGCCAAATAAAAAACTTACTTGAATTGGACGATTTTTCACTATATACACAGTAACTGTGTCTCTGACAGTTTGTTTGGCAGCAAGGGAACTTTTCAGTTTTTAATTGCCTTAATGTACTTTTCATGCCCTGAAAATCACGTTTTGGCCTAGTATGATTGTTTTCATTAGAACTCAATTTCTAGCCATGAGAATGATGCCAAATGGATAACTTACTTGAATTGAACGATTTTACACTATATACACAGTAACTATGTGTCTCTGACAGTTTGTTTGGCAGCAGGGTAACATGTAAGATTAGACAAAGTATCTTTGCAAAGACTTGTTCATATTGTATAAGTTTTTGTGAGTATAACAGCATCGTAGTCATCCTTATGGCTGACATGTCAGCATAAACACCCAACTGTCTGACTGAATAAACAATCTTAGTCTTGTGATTGGGGTGACATGTCAGCACAAATACTCAACTGTCTGACACTGATTAATTACTTTTTGCCCTGCAAATGACTGAAATGTATCTGTCCAAAGTCATAGTGACAACTGTCAGTTTTTCCTGTATTCAAGACACACACACACCGGTCATTCGACTAGAGTTGCAGGAACATCGCGTTGAGCAGGACCCTACTGTAGGAACTCTCACTGTCCACTTTGCAGTCTGGTAATAAATCAATTGGTCCGGGACCAATGAAAGTAGAATGAGAATTAGCAAGGGCTTTA
Organism: Stigmatopora nigra; assembly: GCF_051989575.1. NCBI lineage: Eukaryota > Metazoa > Chordata > Actinopteri > Syngnathiformes > Syngnathidae > Stigmatopora > Stigmatopora nigra. The sequence continues at coordinate 778,313 of NW_027551611.1, forward strand.
TAGTCTTGGTCTGTTTATAGAGTCAGGGACTTAACTAAGACAAAGTCAGGGACTTTTGATCTTTGTGTGTTCAGAGATATTGGGTTAATCACAAAGTAGAGATCAATTTCGGGTAATTTAGAAAATAATTGTTGTTTAAACTATTAAGTCGGTGATTAATATGGGTCAGAAAGCAACAAAAGGGATGGGTTTATTGTTAGATTGCAAAATGAAAATCGGAGAGTTACCGGGACGAGATATCATGGTCCAGCTTGGGCTAAGCCTAGTGGCCACCCAAAATGGCCTCCGACCCAGGGAATTACAGACCAAAAATATCTTCCACACCACCACATCTAACAGCTTCTACTCTCTCGACATTGTCGGGAATGATTCTGCCAAGGTAGCTGAAAGTCTAAGAGAACAGTCTGAAGATATCTGCCCAGCAGCACCAGGACAGGAACAACAAACATGGCCATTACATGTCACCCTGAAGTTCATGGGAGACCGGACGACAAGTGGTTAAACCAATTCTCACAGTTGCCCACTCAACGAATCATAATTAACCACGTATATGCAACTGACCTAATGGACAACCCATTGCCCCCCGGACACATTGCCTATGGGGATGGATCATCATCAAAAACCCTGGATGGAGAAAAACACAACGTATATGCCGTGGTGACTCAAAAAGACAACCTCAAAACAGGACGACTCCCCGGCGACTGGTCTGCACAAGCCGCAGAAATAGTGGCACTGACAGAGGCATGTAGACTATTCCTAGAACAAGACGTGACGGTGGAAAGACACAGCCCAATCCCTGCTGAATTCCTAAGAGAAATGCAAAATCATGCCCCAGAAAAAGAGAAACTGCAATGGGAAACAGAAGGAGCCACTCAGTACAAGAACAGACTCTATGCAGTAGAAAACAAGCCATGCGTCCCACGATCATTGTTTGAAGTAATTGCCAAATTGAGCCATGGGAGGAGCCATGTCTCAACAGAAGGGATGATCAGTACAGTACAACAAACAATGCATGTTCCCAGAGGTCTCCAAACTTACTTCAATTTTTTTTGCAGAAACTGTCTAAACTGCTGTAGACACAACTCTCAAGGCAATGAACGACCCAAGCATGGAACAAGGCAAACAGGAACATATCCCTTCGAGCTTCTGAACATGGATTTCATCAAACTGAACCAAAGTGCTGGACTCGTCGAACAAACCATTAGAACAGTAAAACTCAGACTCAGAAAAACCATGGAAGATACAGGAAAACCATGGCAAGAATGCCTGAGCCTGGTAAAAACGTACATGAGAATCATTCCAACAGCACAGGGATGCACACCATTTGAGGCAGTGAAAGACAGACCCTTCCACTTAACAATGTGGGAAAAAGATCTGGTGGTAGAAGAGAAAGGAGAAACAGAATCCCTCACTAAGTGGTTATGCAAAATGTTCCAAGAAAGAACTGTGATGAATGCAAAATAATCTGCCGACATCTTCTCTGTCTCCCACAGAGGAGGTCCTGTCCCCAGGAGACCTGGTACTGGTCAAGGTGATGAAAAGAAAGTGCTGGTCTTCTCCACGTTGGGACAGACCTCACCATGTGATTTTGGCCATCATCATCACCGCTCTGTGTTCAACCACATGGGGGGAACGTACCAGAACCTTGGTACACTCCCACTGGAGGAGAATGCCCCACTAGCTAGTTCAGGAAACAATCAGGGGCCCCCAGATCTGCATCCCTTTAACCAAGACACCAATCGTCGTTCAAGTCCCTTTGCTCAGCCTACAGCTTACTCACTTGGGATTACACAGGACTGACTCCAGTTATTTTTATTGGTACCTACAAGCTCCCAGAGTCTGAGTGGTCTGGCCAGACACCTTGGACCAGGTCCTCCTCCATACAGGCTACAAAACCATCACATGGCCCCTTTCCAAAGAAGCTACCACCATGACGGCTAACTTCACCAAGTTAGCCACCACCATCAAAGATGGTAAACATATGCTAGAGCTCACGACAAATATCCAACAAAAAGGCTGCATCAACCTATGCCTCCGACCGGACCGACCAGGAAAAGGCCCCCTCTTTACTATCACCATCCGCACTACTAGTCCAGCCATGGTCCCCAAAGTGATTGGTGTGAACCCCTTCGTACAACCATCCGCCACACGCCTACTCAAAATCCGTCCGGCAGGAACTCCTAAGCCTGAGTAGATACACCTTATTCTCGCCCATGTCCAAACACAGGAAGAAAACGACTACAACCCGATGATGAGGAACAGTTGGTACAGATACACCGCACTCTCAGCCCGCGCCACAACCAATGAGTTGTTATGTCTGTTCCCTCATGCCTACTGCCGTAGCCCAACCACAGCTATGGTCCCACCGACAGAACGAAGAACTCGCCAACCTCACCTACAACTGTATCCTGGGTAATCTGAGAGAATCCTTCCAGCAAAGCTCGACCGCCTACATACCATGGTCGCAGTACCATTAGCAGCTACAGTCAATACCGCAACGTATGTCCAGTGCAACAACCGAACAGACTGTTATCCATCCTGTTTCAACTTCAGCGGACCGGATCCGAAGACCCCTTTGGACCAAGTTCACGTCACCAGGTGCGCCGAGATCAGACACATTCCTTTCCAATCATGGACAGTACTGGACCAAATATGGTGGCTCTGCGAATGGCAAGTGTATATGATCATCCCCACCAATACAACTGGGCTCTGTGTCCCTACATCTGCATCCGACCACACGTACGTTCTAACAGCAGACTTGATTCCAACTGTCCACGCCAACCCACATCTACCCACAAGGCGTCAACGACGGAGCTTTGATTTCTTCCCCCATGATTCAGTTTGGGGCTCGGATGTCCCCCTCTAATACAAACACTGGTCAGTCTCCTCCAAAATCATGATGGCGGTGTTCCCCAGGGTAGGAACAGCGAAGAACACCCTACGTCTGGAAACCATTGACTACAGATTCCAGGCCCGACACTAATCAATTACTTGTTGCCCTGCAAATGATTGAAACATATGTGTCCAAAGTCTTAGGGACAACTGTCAGTTTTGGCTGTAGTTAAGACACACTCACAGGTCATTCGACTAGAGTTGCAGTAACATCGCAGTGAACAGGACCCCACTGTAGGAACTCTCACTGTCCACTTTGCAGTCTGGTAATACATATTTTCTATTTAAATTTATCTCACTCTTTCTTAGCCTGCTCCTGAAGTTGTATTTTCAGACCTAACAAACATTTTAGTTTTTTTGCCCTAATGTGCGTTTCATGCGCTGAAAATCACGTTTTGGCCAAGTATCATAGTTTTCACTATAACTTAACCTAACCCTAACCCTTACCATAACCCTAACCCTAACCCTAACCCTAACCCTAACCCTAACCCTCCCAAACCCTAACCCTAACCCTAACCCTAACCCAAACCCAAACCCTAACCCTAACCCTAACTTCCATCACTTAGAATGATATCAAATGAAAAACCAACTTAATTTGGACGATTATACACTATATACACAGTAACTATGTGTCACTGACAGTTTGTTTCGCAGCGGGGGAACATTTCAGTTTTTATTGCCTTAATGTGCATTTCATGCGCTGAAAATCACGTTTTGGCCAAGTATCATAGTTTTCACTATAACTTAATTTCTATCACTTAGAATGATGCCAAATGAAAAACTTACTTGAATTGGACGATAATACACTATATACACAGTAACTATGTGTCTCTGACAGTTTGTTTCGCAGCAGGGGAACATTTCAGTTTTCATTGCCTTAACATGCGTTTCATGCGCTGAAAATCACGTTTTGGACAAGTATCATAATTTTCACTTTAACTTAATTTCTATCACTTAGAATGATGCCAAATGAAAAACTTACTTGAATTGGACAATTATACACTATATACACAGTAACTATGTGTCTCTGACAGTTTGTCTCGCAGCAGGGGAACATTTCAGTTTTTATTGCCTTAACGTGCGTTTCATGCGCTGAAAATCACGTTTTGGCCAAGTATCATAGTTTTCACTATAACTTAATTTCTAGCACTTAGAATGATGCCAAATGCAAAACTTACTTGAATTGGACGATTTTACACTATATACACAGTAACTATGTGCCTCTGACAGTTTGTTTCGCAGCAGGGGAACATTTCAGTTTTTATTGCCTTAACGTGCGTTTCATGCGCTGAAAATCACGTTTTGGCCAAGTATCATAATTTTCACTATCACTTAATTTCTATCACTTAGAATGATGCCAAATGAAAAACTTATTAAATTATAAAATTTGATGATATTACACTATGTATAGAGAGACATTTGTGTCTCTGAGAGTTTTACACAGTTTTACAAGTTATGACTCCAGACTCTTAATTTACAATTCTGCCTTTATGGATACATTGCATCACCACCCCCTGAGTGGATCACTTACCTCTCACTGTCTTGCACTTACCTTCATTCAGCATGTAGGTGTCAGATCAACTTGTACCTAATGTCTATTCATATTACCTCACCCGAAGTTATTACACAGAAGGGATTGTGTTGTGTTACCCCAAGTTTAGAGTCCCAACGGATGTGGGAAACTTACAGCGTCTGTCTGCCAGAGAGCGGCAGCTGGAACCGATTGTGACCGGGGTGGCATGGGTTCCTGATCATGTCCCTGGCTCTGCTGATGTAACGAGGGCTGGCAATGTCTTCCAGTGATGGCAGAGTAGCCGACGATCTTCTGCGTAGTGGTGATACCTTTCTAAATAGCCTTTTTGTCTGCTGCCGTTCTTTCCGCGTACCACCAAATGTGCTTTTTATGCACTGATAATCACGTTTTGGTCGAATATGAAAGTTTTCAAGTGTGCACTTGACCCTGGATGACCTGGAGAGTGACAGTTACTCCTGAAGTTGAACCTTTTTTCATCGCACAATTCAAGGAAACAATTGCAAACCCTGTTAGCCAGCCTTTCTTATATTTCGCGAGAAGAACAAACAATTGCAAGGCCAACTAGTTAGTCTTTCTTACATTCCACGATCTTTTTAATCAATTGTAAAACCAGTTTGACTAGTCTACCTTGCATTCTACGATCTTAACAAACAAAGGTAAAACCAGTATTACCACATGGTGCGACAAGAATAAACAATTATTAAGCCAGTTAGCCAGTCCATCCCACAATTCCCTCCTTTTGTGTCTGTGAAAATATCGAAATATTGAAGTGGCTGTTTCCATGAGCCAGAGAAGAACCAGTCAAGCCATCCTCGTTATGGAACCGAATCTCCGGTCACAGCTCTCTGCATGTTCCTAATATCCTGCAGGGCATCATGGACTGAGCAGGACATGCCGGCAGGGATGAAGGGGCAGCACGAGTCTCCCACCATGGCACACACACAGCCCCGCTGGGTGGCCACTCCGTCAAGAGCATGGCAGCCCTGGAAAATCACCTGGGCCATGGCGGCTACCCAGCCTGACTGATGCGCTGACACAGGCCCGGAACCTGCCTTCAATGGTCTTCAAATGCAGGGCGTTCCTTGCCGCTCCCACTCAAGGGAACTGAGCCATTAGGATTTTGGATGAGACTGACCAGTATTTGTGTTTGAGGGACACATCCGAGCCACACACTGGATCATGGTCGTGAGCTCCGTCAATAATGCAAGTGTATATGATCATCCCCGCTAATACAACTGGGCTCTGTGTCCCTACATCTGCATCCGACCACACGTACGTTCTAACAGCAGACTCGATTCCAACTGTCCACGCCAACCCACATCTACCCACCAGGCGTCAACGACGGAGCTTTGATTTCTTTCCCCATGATTCAGTGTGGGGCTCGGATGTCCCCCTCGAATACAAACACTGGTCAGTCTCCTCCAAAATCATGATGGCGGTGTTCCCCAGGGTAGGAACAGCGAAGAACACCCTACGTCTGGAAACCATTGACTACAGATTCCAGGCCTACGTCAACGCATCAGTCTGACTGCAACAAGGCTGAGAAATCCAAATAACTTCCATGACCCAGGTGATTATCCAGAACCGCCTTGCCACGACAGAAAGATCCAGTTCCACAACAAGGATGGCTTGACTTGTTCCTCTCTGACTCATCATGGACACATACTCTTTTGAAAGCCCTAGTACCAGTCGTAACTGTTATTGCTCACGTGGTTGTTGTCCTTACTTGTTGTTTGCCCTGCTTCTCAGCTTTAATCAAACATACCATTAATTCCACAGTCGAACAAATCATGATTGTTGAAACCCAGCTAATGCTAACTCGTATTCACATGCAACAATCCATATCCCAATCTGACATTGATGCTGTGCTACTGTCTGACACTGATTAATCTATCTTTCCTATTCTGAGACGCCTGGTACCCTTCCTGGTCGGTCTAAACTCCAGTTTGAAATAATTTGTGAAGAATTTCGTTCAAAAGTAGCGTCGCTAACAAACGAGGTTCCGATGTGTTTATACTCACTAACAGGAGGGATATGTAAAATTAGACAAAGTATCTTTACAAATGCTTGTTCATATTGTATTAGTTTTTGTAAGTATAACAGCATCGTAGTAATCCTTATGGCTGACATGTCAGCATAAACACCCAACTGTCTGACTGAATAATAAAGCTTAGTCTTGTGATTGGATTGACATATAATCACAAATACTCAACTGTCCGACACTGATCAATTACTTTTTGCCCTGCAAATGACTGAAACTGTCCAAAGTCCTAGGGACAACTGTCAGTTTTGCCTGTATTTAAGACACACTCACTGGTCATTCGACTAGATTTGCAGTAACATCGCGTTGAACAGGACCCCACTGCAGGAACTCTCACTGTCCACTTTGCAGTCTGGTAATATATATTTTCTTTTTTTGTCTTTCTCCTGAAGTTGAACCTCTTCTCATCGCACAATACAAGGAAAAAATTGCAAACCCTGTTAGCCAGCCTTTCTTATAATTCTCGAGGCGAACAAACAATTGCAAGGCCAACTAGTTAGTCTTTCTTACATTCCTCGATCTTTTAAATCAATTGTAAAACCAGTTTGGCTAGTCTACCTTGCATTCTACGATCTTAAAAAACAAAGTTAAACCAGTATGACCACATGGTGCGACAAGAATAAACAATTATTAAGCCAGTTAGCCAGTCCATCCCACAATTCCCTCCTTTTGTGTCTGTGAAAATATCGAAATATTGAAGTGGCTGTTTCCATGAGCCAGAGATGAACCAGTCAAGCCATCCTCGTTGTGGAACCGGATCTCCGGTCACAGCTCTCTGCATGTTCCTAATAGCCTGCAGGGCATCATGGACCGAGCAGGACATGCCGGCAGGGATGAAGGGGCAGCACGAGTCTCCCACCATGAAACACACACAGCCCCGCTGGGTGGCCACTCCGTCAAGAGCAGGGCAGCCCTGAAAAATCACCTGGGCCATAGCGGCTACCCAGCCTGACTGATGAGCCGACACAGGCCCGGAACCTGCCTTCAATGGTCTTCAAATGCAGGGCGTTCCTTGCCGCTCCCACTCAAGGGAACTGAGCCATTAGGATTTTGGATGAGACTGACCAGTATTTGTGTTTGAGGGACACATCCGAGCCACACACTGGATCATGGTCGTGAGCTCCGTCAATAATGTGCCCAAATGGAGGTCATTGATTCGGGAATAACAGAACTTCTGAAGATCCCTAGATGATTATTTTTATACATAATAATCAAAAATACATCCCCATTGTCAATGGATACAATTTTTCGGGTAAATTCACCAACCAGAACAGACTGGGCCTGGTTCTAATACAACCACTATTTTAATCGCAGAATGCCTGTTTTGGACACTGTTTATGGTGGGAAAATAGCTCCAGAACCATCCTGGATCATTATTTTTACACATAATAGTGAAAATACATCCATCTACACATTCAAGACTAATTATGGGTAGAAGCACCAACCAGAACCGACTGGGCCTGGTTCTAATACGACCTCTTTTTTAATCGCAAAATGCCTGTTTTGGACAATGTTTATGGTGGGAAACATTATTTTTATAGAAAATAGTTAAACTACATCCACCCACTCAATCAACACAAATTCTGGGTAAATACACCAACCAGAACCGATTGGGCCTTTTTCTAATACAACCACTATTTTTATCGCAAAATGTTTTGGACACTATTGACGGTGGGAAATATTCCCAGAACATCCCTGCATTTTTAATTTTACACATAATAGTGAAAATGCATCCATCCACACAATTGACACTAAATCTGGGTAAAAGCGGCAACCAGAACCGACTGGGCCCGGTTCTAATTCAACCACCGTGCAAAATAAAGATCCATTGGAGGTTTTTGATTCTTGTGTAAAAAAAGCCCCAAAACATCCCTGCATGTTTATTTTTAAACAGAATAGTAAAATATACATCCCCATCATCTTTGGACACAAGTTTCGGATATAAACAGCAACCAGAACCGAGACTACCCAGTTATAATGCAACTATCCATCGTTCCTGCCTGCCTAAAATCTGCCACCATCATTCCTGTCGCCAAAAAGGCCAACCATCGGCAGCTTGAACGATTACAGGCCTGTTGCTCTCACGCCTGTGATCATGAAGTGCTTTGAAAAGTTGGTGGCCCGACACATCAGAAGGACAATCCCCCCCCTCAGTTGACCCTCACCAGTTTGCTTATAGAGAAAACAGGTCCACTGAGGATGCTATCGCTGTGGCTCTTCACACAGCACTGAGCCACCTGGAGCACCGGGGGAACTATGTGACGATGCTTTTCATAGACTATAGCTCAGCCTTTAACACCATCAAGCCGGACATCCTGAAGGAGAAACTCTACCACGTTGGACTATCCTCTTCAATCTGCTGCTGGGTAAAGAACTTCTTGACTGGTCGACCACAAACTGTCAGAATGGGTCCACACCTCTCTTCCGCCATTACACCGAACACTGGCTCACCACAAGGCTGTGTACTGAGTCCTGTCCTGTACTCCTTGTACACATACGACTGCACACCAGCCCACCAGTCAAACTCTATCATCAAATTTGCCGATGACACCACTGTGATCGGACTCATCTCAGGCGGGGATGAGTCAGCTTACAGAGACGAGGTCGACAAACTGTCGTCTTGGTGCTCGGCGAACAATCTTACACTAAATACCGCAAAGACTAAAGAAATAATCCTGGACTTTTGCAAGCGCAGCACAGATCTGGCCCCACTCATTAACGGAGTATGTGTAGAGAGGGTCCAATCCTTCAAATTTCTGGGAGTCCACGTCACGGATAGGCTCTCCTGGTCCACAAACACCACAGTGTTAGTAAAGAAGGCCCAGAAACGACTCTACTTTCTCAGGGTACTGAGAAGGGACAAATTGGACACCAAGCTTCTGGCAACCTTCTACAGAGCCACTGTGGAGAGCATCCTGACTTACGGCATTACAGTGTGGTATACCGGAAGCACTGCAGCAGACAAAAAAGCCATACAGAGGGTGATAAACACTGCCCAGAAGATCGTCAGCTGCTCTCTGCCATCACTAGAAGACATTGCCAACCCCCGATACCTTAGAAGAGCCGGGTCCATTGTTGGAGACCCATACCACCCTGGACACGGCCTGTTCCAGTTGCTTCCATCTGGCAGACGCTACAGGTCCTACAAAGCACGGACAAACAGGCTCAAGGACAGCTTTTTCCCAATAGCCATCAGGTCTCTGAACCTGCAGCAACACGTGACGTGACGACTACACATATCCCTAATATGAAATTAAGTCAAGTCGAAATGAAGTAACAGGAAGGTCGTTTGGTGCAGATCTGCCTTTCAAAGGCTGACTGAGGGAGGGTAAGTATAAAGACTGAGAGGTAAGTGATCCACCTTATTCTTGTTGGCATCGGTGAGGCAACTTGCAGTCGCCGCAAAATGGCGCTCAAGGCGGAGAGCTAACAAGTATGAATATGTCATAAATAAATGTCATAAATGTGTCTGGCCTGGGAAGACGAACTTGTGGAGAAGCACTATACAATTTCGTCATACGCTGCTGAGGGTATGATGACTACTAGGCTTTTTGTCAAGTCAATGATGACGACAATGCCTATGTCTGATTTTCATTTTTTCATTTTTTCAACTACTATTTTTTATCGCAAAATGCATGTTTTGGAGACTATTTATGGTGGTAAATACCCCTAGAACCATCCTGGATCTTTATTTTTAGACAGAATAGTGAAAATACATCCACCTACACAATCAACACTAACTCTGGGTAAAAGCACCAACCAGAACCGACTGGGCTTGGTTCTACTACAACCAACATGCAAAATAAAGTGCCCAAATGGAGGTCATTTATTCGGGCATAGAAGAACTTCTGAACATCCCTAGATGATAATTTTTATACAGAATAGTCAAAAATACAACCCCATTCCTATTGGACACACGTTACGGGTGTATACACAAACCAGAACCTACTGGGCCTGGTTCTAATACAACCACTATTTTTGTCGCAAAATGCATGTTTTTGACACTATTTCTGGTGGGAAATAGTCTCAGAACATCCCTGGGTCTTTATTCTTACAGAGAATAGTGAATATACATCCACCCACACAATCGACACTAATTGTGGGTAAAGCACCAACCAGAACCGACTGGGCCTGGTTCTAAACAACCACTTGTAAATAAAGTGCCCAAATTGAGGTCATTGATTAGGGCATAACAGAACTTCTGAACATCCCTAGAATATTATTTTTATAAAGAATATTTAAAAATACATCCCCATAATCATTGGACACAATTTCTGGGTAAAAACACGATTCAGAACCGACTGGGCGTGGTTCTAATACAACCACTACTTTAACCGCAAAATGCCTGTTTTGGACACTGTTTGTGGTGGGAAATAGCTCCAGAATCATCCTGGATCATTATTGTTATACAAAATAGTGAAAATACATCTACTCACACAATAAACACAAATTCTGGGTAAAAGCACCAACCAAAACCTACTGGGCCTGTTTCTAAACCACCACTTGTAAATAAAGTGACCAAATAAAAGTAATTCATTCGGGCATAACAGAACTTCTGAACATCGCTAGATGATTACTTCTTTACAGAATAGTCAAGTATACATCCCCATCATAATTGGACACAAGTTTCGTATACAAACACCCACCAGAACCGACTGGACCGTTATAATGCAGCCACTATTTTGTATCGCAAAATGCATGTTTTGGATACTATTTATGGTCGGAAATAGCCCCGGAACTGTCCTGGATCTTTATTTTTAGACAGAATAGTGAAAATACATCTACCCACACAATGGATTCTATATCTGGGTAAAAGCACCAACCAGAACCGACTGGGCCTGGTTCTTAAAAACCACCACTTGTAAATAAAGTGCCCAAATTGAGGTCATTTAATCGGGCATAACAGAACTTCTGAACATCCCTAGATGATTATTTTTATACAGAATAATCAAAAATACATCCTTATCATCATTGGACACAATTTCTGGGTAAAAACACCAACCAGAATCGCCTGGGCCTTGTTCTAATACAACCACTATTTTAATTGCAAAATGCCTGTTTTGGACACTTTTTATGGTGGTAAATAGCTCCAGAATCACCTAGAATGATGCAAATGAAAGACTTACATGGATAGGACGATTTTACACTATATACACAGGAACTATGTGTCTCTGACAGTGCGTTGGCAGCAGGGGAACGTTTCAGTTTTTATTGCCTTAATGTGCTTTTCATGGACTGATAATCACGTTTTGGCCAAGTATGATAGATTTCATTGTAACTTAATTTCTATCACTTTGAACAATGCCGAATAAAAAAACTTACTTGAAATGGACGATTTTACACTATATACACAGTAACTGTGTCTCTGACAGTTTGTTTGGCAGCAGGGCAACTTTTCAGTTTTTATTGCCTTAATGTACTTTTCATACCCTGAAAATCACGTTTTGGCCAAGTATGATTGTTTTCATTGTAACTTAATTTTTAGCAATGAGAATAATGTCAAATGGATAACTTACTTGAATTGGACGATTTTACACTAATATGGGTCAGAAAGCAACAAAAGGGATGGGTTTATTGTCAGACTGCAAAATGAAAATCGGAGAGTTACCGGGACGAGATATCATGGTCCAGCTTGGGCTAAGCTTAGTGGCCACCCAAAATGGCCTCCGACCCAGGGAATTACAGACCAAAAATATCTTCCACACCACCACATCTAACAGCTTCTACTCTCTCGACATTGTCGGGAATGATTCTGCCAAGGTAGCTGAAAGTCTAAGAGAACAGTCTGAAGATATCTGCCCAGCAGCCCCAGGGCAGGAACAACAAACATGGCCATTACATGTCACCCTGAAGTTCATGGGAGACCGGACGACAAGTGGTTAAACCAATTCTCACAGTTGCCCACTCAACGAATCATAATTAACCACGTATATGCAACTGACCTAATGGACAACCCATTGCCCCCCGGACACATTGCCTATGGGGATGGATCATCATCAAAAACCCTGGATGGAGAAAAACACAACGTATATTCCGTGGTGACTCAAAAAGACAACCTCAAGACAGGACGACTCCCCGGCGACTGGTCTGCACAAGCCGCAGAAATAGTGGCACTGACAGAGGCATGTAGACTATTCCTAGAACAAGACGTGACGGTGGAAAGACACAGCCCAATCCCTGCTGAATTCCTAAGAGAAATGCAAAATCATGCCCCAGAAAAAGAGAAACTGCAATGGGAAACAGAAGGAGCCACTCAACACAAGAACGGACTCTATGCAGTAGAAAACAAGCCATGCGTCCCACTATCATTGTTTGAAGTAATTGCCAAATTGAGCCATGGGGGGAGCCATGTCTCAACAGAAGGGATGATCAGTACAGTACAACAAACAATGCATGTTCCCAGAGGTCTCCAAACTTACTTCAATTTTTTTTGCAGAAACTGTCTAAACTGCTGTAGACACAACTCTCAAGGCAATGAACGACCCAAGCATGGAACAAGGCAAACAGGAACATATCCCTTCGAGCTTCTGAACATGGATTTCATCTAACTGAACCAAAGTGCTGGACTCGTCGAACAAACCATTAGAACAGTAAAACTCAGACTCAGAAAAACCATGGAAGATACAGGAAAACCATGGCAAGAATGCCTGAGCCTGGTAAAAACGTACATGAGAATCATTCCAACAGCACATGGATGCACACCATTTGACGCAGTGAAAGACAGACCCTTCCACTTAACAATGTGGGAAAAAGATCTGGTGGTAGAAGCGAAAGGAGAAACAGAATCCCTCACTAAGTGGTTATGCAAAATGTTCCAAGAAAGAACTGTGATGAATGCAAAATAATCTGCCGACATCTTCTCTGTCTTCCACAGAGGAGGTCCTGTCCCCAGGAGACCTGGTACTCGTCAAGGTGATGAAAAGAAAGTGCTGGTCTTCTCCACGTTGGGACGGACCTCACCGTGTGATTTTGGCCATCATCATCACCGCTCTGTGTTCAACCACATGGGGGGAACGTACCAGAACCTTGGTACACTCCCACTGGAGGAGAATGCCCCGCTAGCTGGTTCAGGAAACGATCAGGGGCCCCCAGATCTGCATCCCATTAACCAAGACACCAATCGTCGTTCAAGTCCCTTTGCTCAGCCTACAGCTTACTCACTTGGGATTACACAGGACTGACTCCAGTTATTTTTATTGGTACCTACAAGCTCCCAGAGTCTGAGTGGTCTGGCCAGACACCTTGGACCAGGTCCTCCTCCATACAGGCTACAAAACCATCACATGGCCCCTTTCCACCATGACCGCTAACTTCACCAAGTTAGCCACCACCATCAAAGATGGTAAACATATGCTAGAGCTCACGACCAATATCCAACAAAAAGGCTGCATCAACCTATGCCTCCGACCGGACCGACCAGGAAAAAAGGCCCCCTCTTTAATATCACCATCCGCACTACTAGTCCAGCCATGGTCCCCAAAGTGATTGGTGTGAACCCCTTCGTACAACCATCCGCCACACGCCTACTCAAAATCCGTCCGGCAGGAACTCCTAAGCCTGAGTAGATACACCTTATTCTCGCCCATGTCCAAACACAGGAAGAAAACGACTACAACCCGATGATGAGGAACAGTTGGTACAGATACACCGCACTCTCAGCCCGCGCCACAACCAATGAGTTGTTATGTCTGTTCCCTCGTGCCTACTGCCGTAGCCCAACCACAGCTATGGTCCAACCGACAGAACGAAGAACTCGCCAACCACACCTACAACTGTATCCTGGGTAATCTGAGAGAATCCTTCCAGCAAAGCTCGACCACCTACATACCATGGTCGCAGTACCATTAGCAGCTACAGTCAATACCGCAACGTATGTCCAGTGCAACAACCGAACAGACTGTTATCCATCCCGTTTCAACTTCAGCGGACCGGATCCGAAGACCCCTTTGGACCAAGTTCACGTCACCAGGTGCGCCGAGATCAGACACATTCCTTCCCAATCATGGACAGTACTGGACCAAATATGGTGGCTCTGCGAATGGCAAGTGTATATGATCATCCCCACCAATACAACTGGGCTCTGTGTCCCTACATCTGCATCCGACCACACGTACGTTCTAACAGCAGACTCGATTCCAACTGTCGACGCCAACCCACATCTACCCACCAGGCGTCAACGACGGAGCTTTGATTTCTTCCCCCATGATTCAGTTTGGGGCTCGGATGTCCCCCTCTAATACAAACACTGGTCAGTCTCCTCCAAAATCATGATGGCGGTGTTCCCCAGGGTAGGAACAGCGAAGAACACCCTACGTCTGGAAACCATTGACTAGAGATTCCAGGCCCGACACTAATCAATTACTTGTTGCCCTGCAAATGACTGAAACGTATCTGTCCAAAGTCTTAGGGACAACTGTCAGTTTTGGCTGTAGTTAAGACACACTCACTGGTCATTCGACTAGAGTTGCAGTAACATCGTAGTGAACAGGACCCCACTGTAGGAACTCTCACTGTCCACTTTGCAGTCTGGTAATACATATTTTCTATTTAAATTTATCTCACTCTTTCTTAGCCTGCTCCTGAAGTTGTATTTTCAGACCTAACAAACATTTCAGTTTTTTTGCCCTAATGTGCGTTTCATGCGCTGAAAATCACGTTTTGGCCAAGTATCATAGTTTTCACTATAACTTAACCTAACTAACCCTAACCCTAACCCTAACCCTAACCCTAACTTCCATCACTTAGAATGATATCAAATGAAAAACCTACTTAATTTGGACGATTATACACTATATACACAGTAACTATGTGTCACTGACAGTTTGTTTCACAGCGGGGGAACATTTCAGTTTTTATTGCCTTGACGTGCATTTCATGTGCTGAAAATCACGTTTTGGCCAAGTATCATAGTTTTCACTATAACTTAATTTCTATCACTTAGAATGATGCCAAATGAAAAACTTACTTGAATTGGACGATAATACACTATATACACAGTAACTATGTGTCTCTGACAGTTTGTTTCGCAGCAGGGGAACATTTCAGTTTTTATTGCCTTAACGTGGGTTTCATGCGCTGAAAATCACGTTTTGGCCAAGTATCATAATTTTCACTATAACTTAATTTCTATCACTTAGAATGATGCTAAATGCAAAACTTACTTGAATTGGACGATTTTACACTATATACACAGTAACTATGTGCCTCTGACAGTTTGTTTCGCAGCAGGGGAACATTTCAGTTTTTATTGCCTTAACGTGCGTTTCATGCGCTGAAAATCACGTTTTGGCCAAGTATCATAGTTTCACTATAACTTAATTTCTAGCACTTAGAATGGTGCCAAATGCAAAACTCACTTGAATTGGACGATTTTACACTATATACACAGTAACTATGTGCCTCTGACAGTTTGTTTCGCAGCAGGGGAACATTTCAGTTTTTATTGCCTTAACGTGCGTTTCATGCGCTGAAAATCACGTTTTGGCCGAGTATCATAGTTTTCACTATAACTTAATTTCTATCACTTAGAATGATGCTAAATGCAAAACTTACTTGAATTGGACGATTTTACACTATATAAACTGTAACTATGTGCCTCTGACAGTTTGTTTCGCAGCAGGGGAACATTTCAGTTTTTATTGCCTTAACGTGCGTTTCATGCGCTGAAAATCACGTTTTGGCCAAGTATCATAGTTTTCACTATAACTTAATTTATATCACTTAGAATGATGCTAAATGCAAAACTTACTTGAATTGGACGATTTTACACTATATACACAGTAACTATTTGTCTGTGACAGTTTGTTTCGCAGCAGGGGAACATTTCAGTTTTTATTGCCTTAACGTGCGTTTCATGCGCTGAAAATCACGTTTTGGCCAAGTATCATAGTTTTCACTATTACTTAATTTCTATCACTTAGAATGATGCTAAATGAAAAACTTACTTGAATTGGACGATATTACACTACATACACAGTAACTATGTGTCTCTGACAGTTTGTTTCGCAGCAGGGGAACATTTCAGTTTTTATTGCCCAAATGTGCGTTTCATGCGCTGAAAATCACGTTTTGGCCAAGTATCATAATTTTCACTATAACTTTAAATGCAAAACTTACTTGAATTATACGATGTTACACTATATATACAGTAACTATGTGCCTCTGACAGTTTGTTTCGCAGCAGGGGAACATTTCAGTTTTTATTGCCTTAACGTGCGTTTCATGCGCCGAAAATCACGTTTTGGCCAAAAATCATAGTTTTCACTATAACTTAATTTCTATCACTCAGAATGATGCCAAATGAAAAACCTACTTGAATTGGACGATTATACACTATATACACAGTAACTATGTGTCTCTGACAATTTGTTTGGAAGCAGGGGAACATTTCAGTTTTTATTGCTTTAATGTGCATTTCATGCGCTGAAAATCATGTTTTGGCCAAGTATCATAGTTTTCATTATAACTTAATATCTAGCCATTAGAATGATGCCAAATTAAAAACTTATTAAATTATAAAATTTGATGATATTACACTATGTATAGAGAGACATTTGTGTCTCTGACAGTTTTACACAGTTTTACAAGTTATGACTCCAGACTCTTAATTTACAATTCTGCCTTTATGGATACATTGCATCACCACCCCCTGAGTGGATCACTTACCTCTCACTGTCTTTCACTTACCTTCATTCAGCATGTAGGTGTCAGATCACCTTGTACCTAATGTCTATTCATATTACCTCACCCGAAGTTATTACACAGAAGAGATTGTGTTGTGTTACCCCAAGTTTAGAGTCCCAACGGATGTGGGAAACTTACAGTGTCTGTCTGCCAGAGAGCAGCAGCTGGAACCGATTGTGACCAGGGTGGCATGGGTCCCTGATCATGTCCCTGGCTCTGCTGAGGTAACGAGGGCTGGCAATGTCTTCCAGTGAGGGCAGAGTAGCCGACGATCTTCTGCGTAGTGGTGATACCTTTCTAAATAGCCTTTTTGTCTGCTGCCGTTCTTTCCGCGTACCACCAAATGTGCTTTTTATGCGCTGATTAGCACATTTTGGTCGAATATGAAAGTTTCCAAGAGTGCACTTGACCCTGGATGACCTGGAGAGTGACAGTTACTCCTGAAGTTGAACCTTTTTTTCATCCCACAATTCAAGGAAACAATTGCAAACCCTGTTAGCCAGCCTTTCTTATATTTCGCGAGGCGAACAAACAATTGAAAGGCCAACTAGTTAGTCTTTCTTACATTCCACGATCTTTTAATTCAATTGTAAAACCAGTTTGGCTAGTCTACCTTGCATTCTATGATCTTATCAAACAAAGGTAAAACCAGTATGATCACATGGTGCGACAAGAATAAACAATTATTCAGCCAGTTAGCCAGTCCATCCCACAATTCCCTCCTTTTGTGTCTGTGAAAATATCGAAATATTGAAATGGCTGTTTCCATGAGCCAGAGAAGAACCAGTCAAGCCATCCTCGTTGTGGAACCGAATCTCCGGTCACAGCTCTCTGCATGTTCCTAATAGCCTGCAGGGCATCATGGACCGAGCAGGACATGCCGGCAGGGATGAAAGGGCAGCACGAGTCTCCCACCATGGCACACACAGCCCCGCTGGGTGGCCACTCCGTCAAGAGCAGGGCAGCCCTGGAAAATCACCTGGGCCATTGCGGCTACCCAGCCTGACTGATGCGCCGACACAGGCCCGGAACCTGCCTTCAATGGTCTTCAAATGCAGGGCGTTCCTTCCCGCTCCCACTCAAGGGAACTGAGCCATTACGATTTTGGATGAGACTGATCAGTATTTGTGTTTGAGGGACACATCCGAGCAACACACTGGATCATGGTCGTGAGCTCCGTCAATAATGTGCCCAAATGGAGGTCATTGATTCGGGAATAACAGAACTTCTGAAGATCCCTAGATGATTATTTTTATACATAATAATCAAAAATACATCCCCATCGTCAATGGATACAATTTTTCGGGTAAATTCACTAACCAGAACAGACTGGGCCTGGTTCTAATACAACCACTATTTTAATCCCAGAATGCCTGTTTTGGACACTGTTTATGGTGGGAAAATAGCTCCAGAACCAACCTGGATCATTATTTTTACACAGAATAGTGAAAATACATCCATCTACACATTCAACACTAATTATGGGTAGAAGCACCAACCAGAACCGACTGGGCCCGGTTCTAATACGACCACTATTTTAATCGCAAAATGCCTGTTTTGGACAATGTTTATGGTGGGAAACATTATTTTTAGAGAAAATAGTGAAACTACATCCACCTACTCAACCAACACAAATTCTGGGTAAATACACCAACCAGAACCGATTGGGCCTTGTTCTAATACAACCACTATTTTTATCGCAAAATGTTTTGGACACTATTGACGGTGGGAAATATTCCCAAAACATCCCTGCATCTTTAATTTTACTCATAATAGTGAAAATGCATCCATCCACACAATTGACACTAAATCTGGGTAAAAGCGGCAACCAGAACCGACTGGGCCCGGTTCTAATACGACCACTATTTTAATCGCAAAATGCCTGTTTTGGACAATGTTTATGGTGGGAAACATTATTTTTATAGAAAATAGTGAAACTACATCCACCTACTCAACCAACACAAATTCTGGGTCAATACACCAACCAGAACCGATTGGGCCTTGTTCTAATACAACCACTATATTTATCGCAAAATGTTTTGGACACTATTGACGATGGGAAATCTTCCCAAAACATCCCTGCATCTTTAATTTTACACATAATAGTGAAAATGCATCCATCCACACAATGGATACTAAATCTGGGTAAAAGCGGCAACCAGAACCGACTGGTCCCGGTTCTAATTCAACAACCATGCAAAATTAAGATCCATTGGAGGTTTTTTATTCTTGTATAAAAAAAGCCCCAAAACATCCCTGCATGATTATTTTTAAACAGAATAGTAAAATATACATCCCAATCATCTTTGGACACAAAATTCAGATATAAACAGCAACCAGACCCGACTGGACCCAGTTATAATGCAACTACTATTTTTTATCGCAAAATGCATGTTTTGGAGAAAATTTATGCTGGGAAATAGCCCTAGAACCATCCTGGATCTTTAATTTTAGACAGAATTGTGAAAATACATCCACCTACACAATCAACACTAACTCTGGGTAAAAGCACCAACCAGAACCGACTGGGCTTGGTTCTAATACAACCACCATGCAAAATAAAGTGCCCAAATGGAGGTCATTTATTCGGGCATAAAATAACTTCTGAACATCCCTAGATGACGATTTTTATACAGAATAGTGAAAAATACAACCCCATTCCCATCGGACACAATTTACGGGTGTATACACAAACCAGAACCGACTGGGCCTGGTTCTAATACAACCACTATGCAAAATAAAGTGCCCAAAGGGAGGTCATTGATTAGGGCATAAAATAACTTCTGAAAATCCCTAGATGATTATTTTTATAGAAAATTGTCAAAAATACATCCCCATTATCATTTGACACAAGTTCCGGCTACATACATCAACCAGAACCGACTGGGCCTGGTTCTAATAGGACCACTATTTTAATCGCAAAGTGCCTGTTATGGACACTATTGACGGTGGGAAATATTCCCTGAACATCCCTGCATCTTTAATTTCACACAGAATAGTGAAAATGCATCCATCAAATCAAATGACACAAATTCTTGGTAAAAGCACCAACCAGAACCGAGTGGGCCCGGTTCTAATTCAACCACCATGCAAAATAACGATCCATAATGGAGGTTTTTTGATTCTTGTATAAAAAAAGCCACAAAACATCCCTGCATGATTATGTTTAAACAGAATAGTAAAATATACATCCCCATCATCTTTGGACACAAGTTTCGGATATAAACAGCAACCAGAACCGAGACGACCCAGTTATAATGCAACTACTATTTTTTATCACGAAATGCATGTTTTGGAGACTATTTATGGTGGCAAATACCCCTAGAACCATCCTGGATCTTTATTTTTAGACAGAATAGTGAAAATACATCCACCTACACAATCAACACTAACTCTGGGTAAAAGCACCAACCAGAACCGACTGGGCTTGGTTCTACTACAACCACGATGCAAAATAAAGTGCTCAAATGGAGGTCATTTATTCGGGCATAGAAGACCTTCTGAACATCCCTAGATGATAATTTTTTATACAGAATAGTCAAAAATACAACCCCATTCCTATTGGACACACGTTACAGGTGTATACACACACCAGAACCGACTGGGCCTGGTTCTAATACAACCACTATTTTTGTCGCAAAATGCATGTTTTTGACACTATTTATGGTGGGAAATAGTCTCAGAACATCCCTGGATCTTTATTCTTAAAGAGAATAGTGAAATCACATCCACCCACACAATCAACACTAATTGTGGGTAAAGCACCAACCAGAACCGACTGGGCCTGGTTCTAAACAACCACTTGTAAATAAAGTGCCCAAATTGAGGTCATTGATTCGGGCATAACAGAACTTCTGAACATCCCTAGAATATTATTTTTATAAAGAATAATCAAAAATACATCCCCATCATCATTGGACACAATTTCTGGGTAAAAACACGAACCAGAACCGACTGGTCCTGGTTCTAATACAACCACTACTTTAACCGCAAAATGCCTGTTTTGGACACTGTTTGTGGTAGGAAATAGCTCCAGAACCATCCTGGATCATTATTGTTATACAAAATAGTGAAAATACATCCACTCACACAATAAACACAAATTCTGGGTAAAAGCACCAAACAAAACCGACTGGGCCTGTTTCTAAACCACCACTTGTAAATAAAGTGACCAAATGAAAGTAATTCATTCGGGCATAACAGAACTTCCGAACATCGCTAGATGATTATTTCTATACAGAATAGTCAAGTATACATCCCCATCATAATTGCCCACAAGTTCCGTATACAAACACCCACCAGAACCGACTGGACCCTGTTATAATGCAACCACTATTTTGTATCGCAAAATGCATGTTTTGGACACTATTTATGGTGGGAAATAGCCCCAGAACTGTCCTGGATCTTTATTTTTAGACAGAATAGTGAAAATACATCTACCCACACAATGGATACTATATCTGGGTAAAAGCACCAACCAGAACCGACTGGGCCTGGTTTTTAAAAACCACCACTTGTAAATAAAGTGCCCAAATTGAGGTCATTGATTCGGGCATAACAGAACTTCTGAACATCCCTAGATGATTATTTTTTAACAGAATAATCAAAAATACATCCTTATCATCATTCGACACAATTTCTGGGAAAAACACCAACCAGAATCGCCTGGGCCTGGTTCTAATACAAGCACTATTTTAATCGCAAAATGCCTGTTTTGGACACTTTTTATGGTGGGAAATAGCTCCAGAATCACCTAGAATGATGCCAATGAAAGACTTACATGGATAGGACGATTTTACACTATATACACAGGAACTATGTGTCTCTGACAGTGTGTTTGGCAGCAGGGGAACGTTTCAGTTTCACTATTTTTATCGCAAAATGTTTTGGACACCATTGACAGTGGGAAATATTCCCAGAACATCCCTGCATCTTTAATTTTACACATAATAGTAAAAATGCATCCATCCACACACTTGACACTAAATGTGGGTAAAAGCGGCAACCAGAAACGACTGGGCCCGGTTCTAATTCAACCACCATGCAAAATTAAGATCCATTGGAGGTTTTTGATTCTTGTATAAAAAAGCCCCAAAACATCCCCGCATTATGTTTAAACAGAATAGGAAAATATACATCCCCTTCATCTTTGGACACAAGTTTCGGATTTAAACAGCAACCAGAACCGAGACGACCCAGTTATAATGCAACTACTATTTTTTTTCGCAAAATGCATGTTTTGGAGACTATTTATGTTGGCAAATACCCCTAGAACCATCCTGGATCTTTATTTTTTGACAGAATAGTGAAAATACATCCAACTACACAATCAACACTAACTCTAGGTAAAAGCACCAACCAGAACCGACTCGGCTTGGTTCTACTACAACCACCATGCAAAATAAAGTGCCCAAATGGAGGTCATTTATTCGGGCATAGAAGAACTTCTGAACATCCCTAGATGATATTTTTTTATACAGAATAGTAAAAAATACAACCCCATTCCTATTGGACACACGTTACGGGTGTATACACAAAACAGAACCGACTGGGCCTGGTTCTAATGCAACCACTATTTTTGTCGCAAAATGCATGTTTTTGACACTATTAATGGTGGGAAATAGTCTCAGAACATCCCTGGATCTTTTTTTCTTACAGAGAATAGTGAAAATACATCCACCCACACAATTGACACTAATTGTGGGTAAAGCAGCAACCAGAACCGACTGGGCCTGGTTCTAAACAACCACTTGTAAATAAAGTGTCCAAATTGAGGTCATTGATTCGGGCATAACAGAACTTCTGAACATCCCTAGAATATTATTTTTATAAAGAATAATCAAAAATACATCCCCATCATCATTGGACACAATTTCTGGGTAAAAACACGAACCTGAACCGACTGGTCCTGGTTCTAATACAACCACTAGTTTAACCGCAAAATGCCTGTTTTGGACACTGTTTGTGGTGGGAAATAGCTCCAGAACCATCCTGGATCATTATTGTTATACGAAATAGTGAAAATACATCCACTCAACAATAAACACAAATTCTGGGTAAAAGCACCAACCAAAACCGACTGGGCCTGTTTCTAAACCACCACTTGTGAATAAAGTGACCAAATGAAAGTAATTCATTCGGGCATAACAGAACTTCTGAACATCGCTAGATGATTATTTCTATACAAAATAGTCAAGTATACATCCCCATCATAATTGGACACAAGTTATTGTATACAAACACCCACCAGAACCGACTGGACCCTGTTATAATGCAACCACTATTTCTTATTGCCTGTTTTGGACACTGTTTATGGTGGGAGATAGCTCCAGTATCACCTAGAATGATGCCAATGAAAGACTTACTTGAATTGGACGATTTTACACTATATACACAGGAACTATGTGTCTCTGACAGTGTGTTTGGCAGCAGGGGAACGTTTCAGTTTTTATTGCCTTAATGTGCTTTTCATGGCCTGATAATCACGTTTTGGCCAAGTATGATAGTTTTCATTGTAACTTAATTTCTATAACTTAGAACAATGTCAACAAAAAAACTCACTTGAATTGGACGATTTTACACTATATACACAGTAACTGTGTCTCTGACAGTTTGTTTGGCAGCAGGGAAACTTTTCAGTTTTTATTGCCTTAATGTACTTTTCATGCCCTGAAAATCACGTTTTGGCCAAGTATGATTGTTTTCATTATAACTTAATTTCTAGCCATGAGAATGATGCCAAATGGATAACTTACTTGAATTGGACGATTTTACACTATATACACAGTAACTATGTGTCTCTGACAGTTTGTTTGGCAGCAGGGGAACATGTAAGATTAGACAAAGTATCTTTGCAAATGCTTGTTCATATTGCATAAGTTTTTGTGAGTATAACAGCATCATAGTCATCCTTATGGCTGACATGTCAGCATAAACACCCAACTGTCTGACTGAATAAACAATCTTAGTCTTGTGATTGGGGTGACATGTCAGCACAAATACTTAACTGTCCGACACTGATCAATTACTTTTTGCCCTGCAAATGACTGAAATGTATCTGTCCAAAGTCCTAGTGACAACTGTCAGTTTTTCCTGTATTTGAGACACACACACTGGTCATTCGACTAGAGTTGCAGGAACATCGCGTTGAACAGGACCCTACTGTAGGAACTCTCACTGTCCACTTTGCAGTCTGGTAATAAACCAATTGGTCCGGGATCAATGAAAGTAGAACAATAATTAGCAAGGGCTTTATAGTCTTGGTCTGTTAATAGAGTCAGGGACTTAACTAAGACAAAGTCAGGGACCTTTGGTCTTTGTGTGTTCAGAGATATTGGGTTAATCACAAAGTAGAGATCTGAAATAACTGTGATGAATGGAAAATAATCTGCCGACATCTTCTCTGTCTCCCACAGAGGAGGTCCTGTCCCCCAGGAGACCTTATTACTTGTTATGTCGTTCCCTCATGCCTACTGCCGTAGCCCAACCACAGCTATGGGCCAACCGACAGAACGAAGAACTCGCCAACCTCACCTAAAACTGTATCCTGGGTAATCTGAGAGAATCCTTCCAGCAAAGCTTGACCGCCTACATACCATGGTCGCAGTACCATTAGCAGCTACAGTCAATACCGCAACATATGTCCAGTGGAACAACCGAACAGACTGTTATCCATCCTGTTTCAACTTCAGCGGACCTGATCCGAAGACCTCTTTAGACCAAGTTCACGTCACCAGGTGCGCCGAGATCCGACACATTCCTTCCCAATCATGGACAGTACTGGACCAAATATGGTGGCTCTGGGAATGGCAAGTGTATATGATCATCCCCGCCAATACAACTGGGCTCTGTGTCCCTACATCTGCATCCGACCACACGTACGTTCTAACAGCAGAATCGATTCCAACTGTCGACGCCAACCCACATCTACCCACCAGGCGTCAATGACGGAGCTTTGATTTCTTCCCCCATGATTCAGTGTGGGGCTCGGATGTCCCCGTCGAATACAAACACTGGTCAGTCTCCACCAAAATCATGATGGCGGTGTTCCCCAGGGTAGGAACAGCGAAGAACACCCTACGTCTGGAAACCATTGACTACAGATTCCAGGCCTACGTCAACGCATCAGTCCGACTGCAACAAGGCTGAGAAATCCAAATAACTGCCATGACCCAGAGGATTATCCAGAATCGCCTTGCCCTCGACAGAAGAACCGCCCAGCAGGGAGGTGTGTGTGCCATGGTAGGAGACTCATGCTGCACCTTCATTCCTGCCAACGAATCCCACTCAGTCCATGATGCCTTACAAACTATGAAGAACATACAGAACGCTATGACCAAAGATCCAGTTCCACAACAAGGATGGCTTGACTTGTTCCTCTCTGGCTCATCATGGACACATACTCTTTTAAAAGCCCTAGACCAGTCGTAACTGTTATTGCTCTCGTGCTTGTTGTCCTTACTTGTTGTTTGCCCTGCTTCTCAGCTTTAATCAAACGTACCATTAATCCCACAGTCGAACAAATCATGATTGTTGAAACCCAGCTAATGCTAACTCGTATTCACATGCAACAATCCATATCCCAATCTGACATTGATGCTGTGCTACTGTCTGACACTGATTAATATATCTTTGCTATTCTGAGACGCCTGGTACCCTTCCTGGTCGGTCTAAACTCCAGTTTGAAATAATTTGTGAAGAATTTTGTTCAAAAGTAGCGTCGCTAACAAACGATGTTCCGATGTGTTTATACTCACAAATAGGAGGGATATGTAAAATTAGACAAAGTATCTTTACAAATGCTTGTTCATATTGTATTAGTTTTTGTAAGTATAACAGCATCGTAGTAATCCTTATGGCTGACATGTCAGCATAAACACCAAACTGTCTGACTGAATAATAAAGCTTAGTCTTGTGATTGGGTTGACATGTAATCACAAATACTCAACTGTCCGACACTGATCAATTACTTTTTGCCCTGCAAATGACTGAAACGTATCTGTCCAAAGTCTTAGGGACAACTGTCAGTTTTGCCTGCATTTAAGACACACTCACTGGTCATTCGACTAGAATTGCAGTAACATCGCGTTGAACAGGACCCCACTGCAGGAATTCTCACTGTCCACTTTGCAGTCTGGTAATACATATTTTCTTTTTATATTTATCTCACTCTTTCTTAGCCTGCTCCTGAAGTTGTATTTTCAGCCCTAACAAACATTTCAGTTTTTTTTGCCTTAGTGCTTTTCATGCGCTGAAAATAACGTTTTGGCCAAGTATGGTAATTTTCATTATAACTTAATTTCTATCACTTAGAATGATGCGAAATGAAAAAAAGTACTTGGATTGGAGAATTTTACACTATATACAAAGTAACTATGTGTCTCTGACGATTTGTTTGGCAGCAGGGGAACACTTCAGTTTTTATTGCCTTAATGTGCTTTTCATGCACTGAAAATCATGTTTTGGCCGAGTATGATAGTTTTCATTATAACTTATTTTCTATCACTAAGAATGAAAAAAAAATGAAAATCTTACTTGAATTGGACGATTATACACTATATACACATTAACTATGTGTCTCTGACAGTTTGTTTCGCAGCAGGGGAACATTTCAGTTTTTATTGACTTAAAGTGCTTCTCATGCGCTGAAAATCACGTTTTGGCCAAGTATCATAGTTTTCACTGTAACTTAGTTTCTATCACTCAGAATGATAACAAATGAAAAACTTACTTGAATTGGACGATAATACACTATATACACAGTAACTATGTGTCTCTGACAGTTGGTTTCGCAGCGGGGGAACATTTCAGTTTTTATTGCCTTAATGTGCATTTCATGCGCTGAAAATCACGTTTTGGCCAAGTATCATAGTTTTCACTGTAACTTAGTTTCTATCACTCAGAATGATAACAAATGAAAAACTTACTTGAATTGGACGATAATACACTATATACACAGTAACTATGTGTCTCTGACAGTTTGTTTCGCAGCGGGGGAACATTTCAGTTTTCATTGCCTTAATGTGCATTTCATGCGATGAAAATCACGTTTTGGCCAAGTATCATAGTTTTCACTATAACTTAATTTCTATCACTCAGAATAATGCCAAAAGAAAAACCTACTTGAATTGGACGATTATACACTATATACACAGTAACTATGTGTCTCTGACAGTTTGTTTGGAAGCAGGGGAACATTTCAGTTTTTATTGCCTTAACGTGCGTTTCATGCGCTGAAAATGACGTTTTGGCCAAGTATCATAGTTTTCACAATAACTTAATTTCTAGCCATTAGAATGATTTAAAATGAATAACTTACTCGAATTGGACGATTTCACACTATATACACTGTAACTAAGTGTCTCTGACAGTTTGTTTGGCAGCAGGGGAACATTTCAGTTTTTTTTGCCTTAATGTGCTTTTCATGCGCTGAACATCATGTTTTGGCCAAGTATCATAGTTTTCACTATAACTTAATTTCTAGCACTTAGAATGAGGCCAAATGAAAAACTTATTAAATTATAAAATTTGATGATATTACACTATGTATAGAGAGACATTTGTGTCTCTGACAGTTTTACACAGTTTTACAAGTTATGACTCCAGACTCTTAATTTACAATTCTGCCTTTATGGATACATTGCATCACCACCCCCTGAGTGGATCACTTACCACTCACTGTCTTGCACTTACCTTCATTCAGCATGTAGGTGTCAGATCAACTTGTACCTAATGTCTATTCATATTACCTCACCCGAAGTTATTACACAGAAGGGATTGTTTTGTGTCACCCCAAGTTTAGAGTCCCAACGGATGTGGGAAACTTACAGCGTCTGTCTGCCAGAGAGCAGCAGCTGGAACCGATTGTGACCAGGGTGGCATGGGTCCCTGATCATGTCCCTGGCTCTGCTGAGGTAACGAGGGCTGGCAATGTCTTCCAGTGAGGGCAGAGTAGCCGACGATCTTCTGCGTAGTGGTGATACCTTTCTAAATAGCTTTTTTGTCTGCTGCCGTTCTTTCCGCGTACCACCAAATGTGTTTCTTATGCGCTGATAAGCACATTTTGGTCGAATATTAAAGTTTCCAAGTGTGCACTTGACCCTGGATGACCTGGAGAGTGACAGTTACTCCTGAAGTTGAACCTTTTTTTCATCCCACAATTCAAGGAAACAATTGCAAACGCAAATGCATGTTTTTGACACTATTTCTGGTAGGAAATAGTCTCAGAACATCCCTGGATCTTTATTCTTACAGGGAATAGTGAAAATACATCCACTCACACAATCGACACTAATTGTGGGTAAAGCACCAACCAGAACCGACTGGGCCTGGTTCTAAACAACCACTTGTAAATAAAGTGTCCAAATTGAGGTCATTGATTCGGGCATAACAGAACTTCTGAACATCCCTAGAATATTATTTTTATAAAGAATAATCAAAAATACATCCCCATCATCATTGGACACAATTTCAGGGTAAAAACACGAACCAGAACCGACTGGTCCTGGTTCTAATACAACCACTACTTTAACCGCAAAATGCCTGTTTTTGACACTGTTTGTGGTGGGAAATAGCTCCAGAACCATCCTTGATCATTATTGTTATACAAAATAGTGAAAATACATCCACTCACACAATAAACACAAATTCTGGGTAAAAGCACCAACCAAAACCGACTGGGCCTGTTTCTAAACCACCACTTGTGAATAAAGTGAACAAACACCCACCAGAACCGACTGGACCCTGTTATAATGCAACCACTATTTTGTATCGCCTGTTTTGGACACTGTTTATGGTGGGAGATAGCTCCAGTATCACCTAGAATGATGCCAATGAAAGACTTACTTGAATTGGACGATTTTACACTATATACACAGGAACTATGTGTCTCTGACAGTGTGTTTGGCAGCAGGGGAACGTTTCAGTTTTTATTGCCTTAATGTGCTTTTCATGGCCTGATAATCACGTTTTGGCCAAGTATGATAGTTTTCATTGTAACTTAATTTCTATCACTGTCAGGTTTAATTACCTTCGTCCGTAATTATCAATAACTGCAGGAAGACATCTTATTCAATTATTGACATTTAATTAAATAGAAATGGATACAACAGGTAAAAGCCTCCGGAGGGGAGCGTTACAGCAAGTGTCACCTTACAACTTCCGAACGTCTCCTCGAATAGACGTTTTCGTCCCATTCTTATGGTCACAAGTTACAGAGTTGTTGATCATTCCATCACGTATGAGTAAAAACAACATCTGGGACTACAATAACAATCAAAGTATTTTACTAATAACAAAAACAGGGACTAGACCTAACAATATTTAGATTAGAGTAATTATACAACCTCCTTGACCTAAGAATCATATAATATAATCATAATCATATAATCGTTACATACAGAAAAACCCGAAGTGTACGGTTACATAACGATAACAATATTCTTGTTATTGTCCGAATAGCCCTGTCCTCGTCACCAAGGGCCCACCAAATCTCAAGGACCCAGATTGGGTGGATTGTTTGTATAACCATCCTGGAACAGGCTGTCCAGGTTAAAGATGACTTGGTGTGACCTCAACACTTTTGAAAAACAGAAAGAGAATGATTTAACAAAGTAATGAATTGATACAGAGAAAAGAAAGAGAATGATTTAATAAAGAAATGAATTAATATAACTATTATAATAGTAAAACAGAACAAACCCAACAATCACTTAGAACGATGCGAAATAAAAAACTCACTTGAATTGGACGATTTTACACTATATACACAGTAACTGTGTCTCTGACAGTTTGTTTGGCAGCAGGGAAACTTTTCAGTTTTTATTGCCTTAATGTACTTTTCATGCCCTGAAAATCACGTTTTAGCCAAGTATGATTGTTTTCATTATAACCTAATTTCTAGCCATGAGAATGATGCCAAATGGATAACTTACTTGAATTGGACGATTTTACACTATATACACAGTAACTATGTGTCTCTGACAGTTTGTTTGGCAGCAGGGGAACATGTAAGATTAGACAAAGTATCTTTGCAAATGCTTATTCATATTGTATACATTTTTGTGAGTATAACAGCATCGTAGTCATCCTTATGGCTGACATGTCAGCATAAACACCCAACTGTCTGACTGAATAAACAATCTTAGTCTTGTGATTGGGGTGACATGTCAGCACAAATACTCAACTGTCTGACACTGATTAATTACTTTTTGCCCTGCAAATGACTGAAATGTATCTGTCCAAAGTCTTAGTGACAACTGTCAGTTTTTCCTGTATTTAAGACACACACACCGGTCATTCGACTAGAGTTGCAGGAACATCGCGTTGAGCAGGACCCTACTGTAGGAACTCTCACTGTCCACTTTGCAGTCTGGTAATAAATCAATTGGTCCGGGACCAATGAAAGTAGAATGACAATTAGCAAGGGCTTTATAGTCTTGGTCTGTTAATAGAGTCAGGGACTTAACTAAGACAAAGTCAGGGACTTTTGGTCTTTGTGTGTTCAGAGATATTGGGTTAATCACAAAGTAGAGATCAATTTCGGGTAATTTAGAAAATAATTGTTGTTTAAAATATTAGGTCGGTGATTAATATGGGTCAGAAAGCAACAAAAGGGATGGGTTTATTGTCAGATTGCAAAATGAAAATCGGAGAGTTACCGGGACGAGATATCATGGTCCAGCTTGGGCTAAGCCTAGTGGCCACCCAAAATGGCCTCCGACCCAGGGAATTACAGACCAAAAATATCTTCCACACCACCACATCTAACAGCTTCTACTCTCTCGACATTGTCGGGAATGATTCTGCCAAGGTAGCTGAAAGTCTAAGAGAACAGTCTGAAGATATCTGCCCAGCAGCACCAGGACAGGAACAACAAACATGGCCATTACATGTCACCCTGAAGTTCATGGGAGACCGGACGACAAGTGGTTAAACCAATTCTCACAGTTGCCCACTCAACGAATCATAATTAACCACGTATATGCAACTGACCTAATGGACAACCCATTGCCCCCCGGACACATTGCCTATGGGGATGGATCATCATCAAAAACCCTGGATGGAGAAAAACACAACGTATATGCCGTGGTGACTCAAAAAGACAACCTCAAGACAGGACGCCTCCCCGGCGACTGGTCTGCACAAGCCGCAGAAATAGTGGCACTGACAGAGGCATGTAGACTATTCCTAGAACAAGACGTGACGGTGGAAAGACACAGCCCAATCCCTGCTGAATTCCTAAGAGAAATGCAAAATCATTCCCCAGAAAAAGAGAAACTGCAATGGGAAACAGAAGGAGCCACTCAACACAAGAACGGACTCTATGCAGTAGAAAACAAGCCATGCGTGACATGATCATTGTTTGAAGTAATTGCCAAATTGAGCCATGGGAGGAGCCATGTCTCAACAGGAGGGATGATCAGTACAGTACAACAAACAATGCATGTTCCCAGAGGTCTCCAAGCTTACTTAATTTTTTTTGGCAATAAACTGTCTGAACTGCTGTAGACACAACTCTCAAGGCAATGAACGACCCAAGCATGGAACAAGGCAAACAGGAACATATCCCTTCGAGCTTCTGAACATGGATTTCATCAAACTGAACCAAAGTGCTGGACTCGTTGAACAAACCATTAGAACAGTAAAACTCAGACTCAGAAAAACCATGGAAGATACAGGAAAACCATGGCAAGAATGCCTGAGCCTGGTAAAAACGTACATAAGAATCATTCCAACAGCACAGGGATGCACACCATTTGAGGCAGTGAAAGACAGACCCTTCCACTTAACAATGTGGGAAAAAGATCTGGTGGTAGAAGAGAAAGGAGAAACAGAATCCCTCACTAAGTGGTTATGCAAAATGTTCCAAGAAAGAACTGTGATGAATGCAAAATAATCTTCCGACATCTTCTCTGTCTCCCACAGAGGAGGTCCTGTCCCCAGGAGAGCTGGTACTGGTCAAGGTGATGAAAAGAAAGTGCTGGTCTTCTCCACGTTGGGACGGACCTCACCGTGTGATTTTGGCCATCATAATCACCGCTCTGTGTTCAACCACATGGGGGGAACGTACCAGAACCTTAGTACACTCCCACTGGAGGAGAATGCCCCACTAGCTAGTTCAGGAAACAATCAGGGGCCCCCAGATCTGCATCCCATTAACCAAGACACCAATCGTCGTTCAAGTCCCTTTGCTCAGCCTACAGCTTACTCACTTGGGATTACACAGGACTGACTCCAGTTATTTTTATTGGTACCTACAAGCTCCCAGAGTCTGAGTGGTCTGGCCAGACACCTTGGACCAGGTCCTCCTCCATACAGGCTACAAAACCATCACATGGCCCCTTTCCAAAGAAGCTACCACCATGACCGCTAACTTCACCAAGTTAGCCACCACCATCAAAGATGGTAAACATATGCTAGAGCTCACGACCAATATCCAACAAAAAGGCTGCATCAACCTATGCCTCCGACCGGACCGACCAGGAAAAGGCCCCCTCTTTACTATCACCATCCGCACTACTAGTCCAGCCATGGTCCCCAAAGTGATTGGTGTGAACCCCTTCGTACAACCATCCGCCACACGCCTACTCAAAATCCGTCCGGCAGGAACACCTAAGCCTGAGTAGATACACCTTATTCTCGCCCATGTCCAAACACAGGAAGAAAACGACTACAACCCGATGATGAGGAACAGTTGGTACAGATACACCGCACTCACAGCCCGCGCCACAACCAATGAGTTGTTATGTCTGTTCCCTCATGCCTACTGCCGTAGCCCAACCACAGCTATGGTCCAACCGACAGAACGAAGAACTCGCCAACCTCACCTACAACTGTATCCTGGGTAATCTGAGAGAATCCTTCCAGCAAAGCTCGACCGCCTACATACCATGGTCGCAGTACCATTAGCAGCTACAGTCAATACCGCAACGTATGTCCAGTGCAACAACCGAACAGACTGTTATCCATCCTGTTTCAACTTCAGCGGACCGGATCCGAAGACCCCTTTGGACCAAGTTCACGTCACCAGGTGCGCCAAGATGAGACACATTCCTTCCCAATCATGGACAGTACTGGACCAAATATGGTGGCTCTGCAAATGGCAAGTGTATATGATCATCCCCACCAATACAACTGGGCTCTGTGTCCCTACATCTGCATCCGACCACACGTACGTTCTAACAGCAGACTCGATTCCAACTGTCGACGCCAACGCACATCTACCCACCAGGCGTCAACGACGGAGCTTTGATTTCTTCCCCCATGATTCAGTTCCCCAGGGTAGGAACAGCGAAGAACACCCTACGTCTGGAAACCATTGACTACAGATTCCAGGCCCGACACTAATCAATTACTTGTTGCCCTGCAAATGATTGAAACGTATGTGTCCAAAGTCTTAGGGACAACTGTCAGTTTTGGCTGTAGTTAAGACACACTCACTGGTCATTCGACTAGAGTTGCAGTAACATCGCAGTGAACAGGACCCCACTGTAGGAACTCTCACTGTCCACTTTGCAGTCTGGTAATACAAATTTTCTATTTAAATTTATCTCACTCTTTCTTAGCCTGCTCCTGAAGTTGTATTTTCAGACCTAACAAACATTTCAGTTTTTTTGCCCTAATGTGCGTTTCATGCGCTGAAAATCACGTTTTGGCCAAGTATCATAGTTTTCACTATAACTTAACCTAACCCTAACCCTAACCCTAACCCTAACCCTAACCCTTACCATAACCCTAACCCTAACCCTAACTCTAACCCTCCCTAACCCAAACCCAAACCCTAACCCAAACCCTAACCCTAACCCTAACTTCCATCACTTAGAATGATATCAAATGAAAAACCGACTTAATTTGGACGATTATACACTATATACACAGTAACTATGTGTCACTGACAGTTTGTTTCGCAGCGGGGGAACATTTCAGTTTTTATTGCCTTAATGTGCATTTCATGCGCTGAAAATCACGTTTTGGCCAAGTATCATAGTTTTCACTATAACTTAATTTCTATCACTTAGAATGATGCCAAATGAAAAACTTACTTGAATTGGACGATAATACACTATATACACAGTAACTATGTGTCTCTGACAGTTTGTTTCGCAGCAGGGGAACATTTCAGTTTTTATTGCCTTAACGTGCGTTTCATGCGCCGAAAATCACGTTTTGGCCAAGTATCATAGTTTTCATTATAACTTAATTTCTATCACTTAGAATGATGCTAAATGCAAAACTTACTTGAAATGGACGATTTTACACTATATACACAGTAACTATGTGCCTCTGACAGTTTGTCTCGCAGCAGGGGAACATTTCAGTTTTTATTGCCTTAACGTGCGTTTCATGCGCTGAAAATCACGTTTTGGCCAAGTATCATAGTTTTCACTATAACTTAATTTCTAGCACTTAGAATGATGCCAAATGAAATACTTACTTGAATTGGACGATTTTACACTATATACACAGTAACTATGTGTCTCTGACAGTTTGTTTCGCAGCAGGGGAACATTTAAGTTTTTATTGCCTTAACGTGCGTTTCATGCGCTGAAAATCACGTTTTGGCCAAGTATCATAGTTTTCACTATAACTTAATTTCTATCGCTTAGAATGATGCTAAATGCAAAACTTACTTGAATTGGACGATTTTATACTATATACACAGTAACTATGTGCATACCTGTCAACTGGTACGTTCTCGCCGTAATTGGTACAACTGAAAGCCCATTTTTATATTGGTACGCTGTACACATGAAAATGGTACGCTAAACGGTGATTTTGAGAAAAAAAAATAAATTAAGGCACTTTCTAGCCATTTTTCACCATCCGCCATTGTTTCTTCCCGGAAACGCATGTCTGCCAAGTGATATATGTACCGGCGCCTCTGATTGGCTAAAAAAAAAAGATCATGATAAACATTTCGTTTTGTAACACTTTCACCATGTGATTTCCGTTTCCTGTTCCCTTGTTTATGTTTACTTTCATTTGATCAGCTGTTTCTGGTCTGTTTTGCAAAAAAGTAAAGTGGTAAGATTTTCCATGTATTTATACATATATGTAAGGGCGAAAACAAAATTTGGTAAGATCACAAATGGTTCGAGGTTGACAGGTATGTATGTGCCTCTGACAGTTTGTTTCGCAGCCGGGGAACATTTCAGTTTTTATTGCCTTAACGTGCGTTTCATGTGCTGAAAATCACGTTTTGGCCAAGTATCACAATTTTCACTATAACTTAATTTCTATCACTTAGAATGATGCTAAATGAAAAACTTACTTGAATTGGACGATAATACACTATATACACAGTAACTATGTGTCTCTGACAGTTTGTTTCGCAGCAGGGGAACATTTCAGTTTTTATTGCCTTAACGTGCGTTTCATGCGCTGAAAATCACGTTTTGGGCAAGTATCATAATTTTCACTATAACTTAATTTCTATCACTTAGAATGATGCTAAATGCAAAACTTACTTGAATTGGACGATTTTACACTATATACACAGTAACTATGTGCCTCCGACAGTTTGTTTCGCAGCCGGGCAACATTTCAGTTTTTATTGCCTTAACGTGCGTTTCATGTGCTGAAAATCACGTTTTGGCCAAGTATCAAAATTTTCAATATAACTTAATTTCCATCACTTAGAATGATGCTAAATGCAAAACTTACTTGAATTGGACGATTTTACACTATATACACAGTAACTATGTGTCTCTGACAGTTTTTTTGGCAGCAGGGGAACATTTCAGTTTTTATTGCCTGAATGTGCTTTTCATGCGCTGAAAATCATGTTTAGGCCAAGTATCATGGTTTTCATTATAACTTAATATCTAGCCATTAGAATGATGCCAAATTAAAAACTTATTAAATTATAAAATTTGATGATATTACACTATATATAGAGAGACATTTGTGTCTCTGACAGTTTTACACAGTTTTACAAGTTATGACTCCAAACTCTTAATTTACAATTCTGCCTTTATGGATACATTGCATCACCACCCCCTGAGTGGATACCTTACCTCTCACTGTCTTTCACTTACCTTCATTCAGCATGTAGGTGTCAGATCACCTTGTACCTAATGTCTATTCATATTACCTCACCCGAAGTTATTACACAGAAGGGATTGTGTTATGTTACCCCAAGTTTAGAGTCCCAACGGATGTGGGAAACTTACAGCGTCTGTCTGCCAGAGAGCAGCAGCTGGAACCGATTGTGACCAGGGTGGCATGGGTCCCTGATCATGTCCCTGGCTCTGCTGAGGTAACGAGGGCTGGCAATGTCTTCCAGTGAGGGCAGAGTAGCCGACGATCTTCTGCGTAGTGGTGATACCTTTCTAAATAGCCTTTTTGTCTGCTGCCGTTCTTTCCGCGTACCACCAAATGTGCTTTTTATGCGCTGATAAGCACATTTTGGTCGAATATGAAAGTTTCCAAGTGTGCACTTGACCCTGGATGACCTGGAGAGTGACAGTTACTCCTGAAGTTGAACCTTTTTTTCATCCCACAATTCAAGGAAACAATTGCAAACCCTGTTAGCCAGCCTTTCTTATATTTCGCGAGGCGAACAAACAATTGCAAGGCCAACTAGTTAGTCTTTCTTACATTCCACGATCTTTATTCAATTGTAAAACCAGTTTGGCTAGTCTACCTTGCATTCTACGATCTTATCAAACAAAGGTAAAACCAGTATGACCACATGGTGCGACAAGAATAAACAATTATTAAGCCAGTTAGCCAGTCCATCCCACAATTCCCTTCTTTTGTGTCTGTGAAAATATCGAAATATTGAAATGGCTGTTTCCATGAGCCAGAGAAGAACCAGTCAAGCCATTCTCGTTGTGGAACCGAATCTCCGGTCACAGCTCTCTGCATGTTCCTAATAGCCTGCAGGGCATCATGGACCGAGCAGGACATGCCGGCAGGGATGAAGGGGCAGCACGAGTCTCCCACCATGGCACACACACAGCCCCACTGGGTGGCCACTCCGTCAAGAGCAGGGCAGCCCTGGAAAATCACCTGGGCCATGGCGGCTACCCAGCCTGACTGATGCGCCGACACAGGCCCGGAACCTGCCTTCAATGGTCTTCAAATGCAGGGCAATCCTTGCCGCTCCCACTCAAGGGAACTGAGCCATTAGGATTTTGGATGAGACTGACCAGTATTTGTGTTTGAGGGACACATCCGAGCCACACACTGGATCATGGTCGTGAGCTCCGTCAATAATGTGCCCAAATGGAGGTCATTGATTCGGGAATAACAGAACTTCTGAAGATCCCTAGATGATTATTTTTATACATAATAATCAAAAATACATCCCCATCGTCAATGGATACAATTTTTTGGGTAAATTCACTAACCAGAACAGACTGGGCCTGGTTCTAATACAACCACTATTTTAATCCCAGGATGCCTGTTTTGGACACTGTTTATGGTGGGAAAATAGCTCCAGAACCATCCTGGATCATTATTTTTACACAGAATAGTGAAAATACATCCATCTACACATTCAACACTAATTATGGGTAGAAGCACCAACCAGAACTGACTGGGCCCGGTTCTAATACGACCACTATTTTAATCGCAAAATGTCTGTTTTGGAAAATGTTTATGGTGGGAAACATTATTTTTAAAGAAAATAGTGAAACTACATCTACCTACTCAATCAACACAAATTCTGGGTAAATACACCAACCAGAACCGATTGGGCCTTGTTCTAATACAACCACTATTTTTATCGCAAAATGTTTTGGACACTATTGACGGTGGGAAATATTCCCAAAACATCCCTGCATCTTTAATTTTACTCATAATAGTGAAAATGCATCCATCCACACAATTGACACTAAATCTGGGTAAAAGCGGCAACCAGAACCGACTGGGCCCGGTTCTAATACGACCACTATTTTAATCGCAAAATGCCTGTTTTGGACAATGTTTATGGTGGGAAACATTATTTTTATAGAAAATAGTGAAACTACATCCACCTACTCAACCAACACAAATTCTGGGTAAATACACCAACCAGAACCGATTGGGCCTTGTTCTGATACAACCACTATTTTTATCGCAAAATGTTTTGGACACTATTGACGGTGGGAAATATTCCCAAAACATCCCTGCATCTTTCATTTTACACATAATAGTGAAAATGCATCCATCCACACAATTGACACTAAATCTGGGTAAAAGCGGCAACCAGAACCGACTGGTCCCGGTTCTAATTCAACAACCATGCAAAATTAAGATCCATTGGAGGTTTTTTTATTCTTGTATAAAAAAGCCCCAAAACATCCCTGCATGATTATTTTTAAACAGAATAGTAAAATATACATCCCAATCATCTTTGGACACAAGTTTCAGATATAAACAGCAACCAGACCCGACTGGACCCAGTTATAATGCAACTACTATTTTTTATCGCAAAATGCATGTTTTGGAGAAAATGTACGCTGGGAAATAGCCCTAGAAGCATCCTGGATCTTTAATTTTAGACAGAATTGTGAAAATACATCCACCTACACAATCAATACTAACTCTGGGTATAAGACCCAACCAGAACCGACTGGGCTTGGTTCTAATACAACCACCATGCAAAATAAAGTGCCCAAATGGAGGTCATTTATTCGGGCATAAAATAACTTCTGAACATCCCTAGATGACGATTTTTATACAGAATAGTGAAAAATACAACCCCATTCCCATCGGACACAAGTTACGGGTGTATACACAAACCAGAACCGACTGGGCCTGGTTCTAATACAACCACTATGCAAAATAAAGTGCCCAAAGGGAGGTCATTGATTAGGGCATAAAAGAACTTCTGAAAATCCCTAGATGATTATTTTTATAGAGAATAGTCAAAAATACATCCCCATTATCATTTGACACAAGTTCCGGCTACATACATCAACCAGAACCGACTGGGCCTGGTTCTAATAGGACCACTATTTTAATCGCAAAGTGCCTGTTATGGACACTATTGACGGTGGGAAATATTCCCTGAACATCCCTGCATCTTTAATTTCACACAGAATAGTGAAAATGCATCCATCAAATCAAATGACACTAATTCTTGGTAAAAGCACCAACCAGAACCGACTGGGCCCGGTTCTAATTCAACCACCATGCAAAATAACGATCAAAATGGAGGTTTTTGATTCTTGTATAAAAAAGCCACAAAACATCCCTGCATGATTATGTTTAAACAGAATAGTAAAATATACATCCCCATCATCTTTGGACACAAGTTTCGGATATAAACAGCAACCAGAACCGAGACGACCCAGTTATAATGCAACTACTATTTTTTATCGCAAAATGCATGTTTTGGAGACTATTTATGGTGGCAAATACCCCTAGAACCATCCTGGATCTTTATTTTTAGACAGAATAGTGAAAATACATCCACCTGCACAATCAACACTAACTCTGGGTAAAAGCACCAACCAGAACCGACTCGGCTTGGTTCTACTACAACCACCATGCAAAATAAAGTGCCCAAATGGAGGTCATTTATTCGGGCATAGAAAAACTTCTGAACATCCCTAGATGATATTTTTTAATACAGAATAGTCAAAAATACAACACCATTCCTATTGGACACACGTTACGGGTGTAGACACAAACCAGAACCGACTGGGCCTGATTCTAATACAACCACTATTTTTGTCGCAAAATGCATGTTTTTGACACTATTTATGGTGGGAAATAGTCTCAGAACATCTCTGGATCTTTATTCTTACAGAGAATAGTGAAAATACATCCACTCACACAATCGACAATAATTGTGGGTAAAGCACCAACCAGAACCGACTGGGCCTGGTTCTAAACAACCACTTCTAAATAAAGTGTCCAAATTGAGGTCATTGATTCGGGCATAACAGAACTTCTGAACATCCCTAGAATATTATTTTTATAAAGAATAATCAAAAATACATCCCCATCATCATTGGACACAATTTCTGGGTAAAAACACAAACCAGAACCAACTGGTCCTGGTTATAATACAACCACTACTTTAACCGCAAAATGCCTGTTTTGGACACTGTTTGTGGTGGGAAATAGCTCCAGAACCATCCTTGATCATTATTGTTATACAAAATAGTGAAAATACATCCACTCACACAATAAACAGAAATTCTGGGTAAAAGCACCAACCAAAACCGACTGGGCCTGTTTCTAAACCACCACTTGTGAATAAAGTGACCAAATGAAAGTAATTCATTCGGGCATAACAGAACTTCTGAACATCGCTAGATGATTATTTCTATACAAAATAGTCAAGTATACATCCCCATCATAATTGGACACAAGTTCCGTATACATACACCCACCAGAACCGACTGGACCCTGTTATAATGCAACCACTATTTTGTATCGCCTGTTTTGGACACTGTTTATGGTGGGAGATAGGTCCAGTATCACCTAGAATGATGCCAATGAAAGACTTACTTAAATTGGACGATTTTACACTATATATACAGGAACTATGTGTCTCTGACAGTGTGTTTGGCAGCAGGGGAACGTTTCAGTTTTTATTGCCTTGATGTGCTTTTCATGGCCTGATAATCACGTTTTGGCCAAGTATGATAGTTTTCATTGTAACTTAATTTCTATCACTTTGAACGATGCCAAATAAAAAACTTACTTGAATTGGACGATTTTTCACTACATAACAGTAACTGTGTCTCTGACAGTTTGTTTGGCAGCAGGGGAACCTTTCAGTTTTTATTGCCTTAATGTACTTTTCATGCCCTGAAAATCATGTTTTGGCCAAGTATGATTGTTTTCATTATAACTTAATTTCTAGCTTGAGAATGATGCCAAATGGATAACTTACTTGAATTGGACGATTTTTCACTTTATACACAGTAACTATGTGTCTCTGACAGTTTGTTTGGCAGCAGGGGGACATGTGAGATTAGACAAAGTATCTTTGCAAATGCTTGTTCAAATTGTATAAGTTTTTGTGAGTATAACAGCATCATAGTCATCCTTATGGCTGACATGTCAGCATAAACACCCAACTGTCTGACTGAATAAACAATCTTAGTCTTGTGATTGGGGTGACATGTCAGCACAAATACTCAACTGTCCGACACTGATCAATTACTTTTTGCCCTGCAAATGACTGAAATGTATCTGTCCAAAGTCCTAGTGACAACTGTCAGTTTTTCCTGTATTTGAGACACACACACTGGTTATTCGACTAGAGTTGCAGGAACATCGCGTTGAACAGGACCCTACTGTAGGAACTCTCACTGTCCACTTTGCAGTCTGGTAATAAACCAATTGGTCCGGGACCAATGAAAGTAGAACAATAATTAGCAAGGGCTTTATAGTCTTGGTCTGTTAATAGAGTCAGGGACTTAACTAAGACAAAGTCAGGGACTTTTGGTCTTTGTGTGTTCAGAGATATTGGGTTAATCACAAAGTAGAGATCACTTTCGGGTAATTTAGAAAATACTTGTTGTTTAAACTATTAAGTAGTTGATTAATATGGGTCAGAAAGCAACAAAAGGAATGGGTTTATTGTCAGAATGCAAAATGAAAATCGGAGAGTTACCGGGACGAGATATCATGGTCCAGCTTGGGCTAAGCCTAGTGGCCACCCAAAATGGCCTCCGACCCAGGGAATTACAGACCAAAAATATCTTCCACACCACCACATCTAACAGCTTCTACTCTCTCGACATTGTCGGGAATGATTCTGCCAAGGTAGCTGAAAGTCTAAGAGAACAGTCTGAAGATATCTGCCCAGCAGCACCAGGACAGGAACAACAAACATGGCCATTACATGTCACCCTGAAGTTCATGGGAGACCGGACGACAAGTAGTTAAACCAATTCTCACAGTTGCCCACTGTTAGACTATAAAAATTTTACCTGACTCCAATTCCTTAACTCTGTAGTCTCCGGTCTAACAATGGAGCGTGTTCAGCATCGGAGGAGACAAAACAGGGTTGAGCGAGGTTATCCACAGATGATTTATTCCATTCAAATTGATTCATACAGAGCTCCGGGTCTCCCTCCCATAGAATAAGCCCGCTGAGTGTTGATGTCCCAAAGCGGAGGATGGAAAAGACATTGTCCAAACCTGCGTTTGCCCAGTGATAGTCCAACAAAAATGCATATTCATTCGCTGATTAATAATGAGATGTGGGCTGGTCCAGGGCTGCTGTGAGGGGGGGTTTCTCTGGGCTCCACATCTTCCAGCCTTGAATCCACATCATCCAGACCTCTGTCTCTGCTGGTCCTATAAAGTCCCGACCCTCCGCCCTGCTCTTTGTTCCTCTGCCCTTTGAAGTCCTCCATCTGGTCTCTTATCAGTGTGGATCCCACCTTGAAATAAGAATCTCAGGAAGAGCCTTTTGTTAACATTATAGTTGAGGAGTCTCAGACCCATCCTTCTGTTCATATTCTATTTGAGTTGGGAACCAGTGGCAACTCTAAAACAAGACCGCCACAACAAAAGGAATGAGTAAAATGTGATATCAAAATGAAACAGCTATACTAAAAAGAATGAGTAAAATATGATATCAAAATGAAACAGCTATACTAAAAAGAATGAGTAAAATATGATATCAAAATGAAACAGCTATACTAAAAAGAATGAGTAAAATATGTCATATTCTTCACCACTCATCGAATCATAATTAACCACGTATATGCAACTGACCTAATGGACAACCCAT
The DNA here is from genome assembly GCF_051989575.1 of Stigmatopora nigra. Classification (NCBI taxonomy): domain Eukaryota; kingdom Metazoa; phylum Chordata; class Actinopteri; order Syngnathiformes; family Syngnathidae; genus Stigmatopora; species Stigmatopora nigra. The sequence goes on from NW_027551611.1 coordinate 821,153, forward strand.
TGCCCCCGGACACATTGCCTATGGGGATGGATCATCATCAAAAACCCTGGATGGAGAAAAACACAACGTATATGCCGTGGTGACTCAAAAAGACAACCTCAAGACAGGACGACTCCCCGGCGACTGGTCTGCACAAGCCGCAGAAATAGTGGCACTGACAGAGGCATGTAGACTATTCCTAGAACAAGACGTGACGGTGGAAAGACACAGCCCAATCCCTGCTGAATTCCTAAGAGAAATGCAAAATCATTCCCCAGAAAAAGAGAAACTGCAATGGGAAACAGAAGGAGACACTCAACACAAGAACGGACTCTATGCAGTAGAAAACAAGCCATGCGTGACACGATCATTGTTTGAAGTAATTGCCAAATTGAGCCATGGGGGGAGCCATGTCTCAACAGGAGGGATGATCAGTACAGTACAACAAACAATGCATGTTCCCAGAGGTCTCCAAACTTCATTTTTTTTTGGCAGAAACTGTCTGAACTGCTGTAGACACAACTCTCAAGGCAACGAACGACCCAAGCATGGAACAAGGTAAACAGGAACATATCCCTTCGAGCTTCTGAACATGGATTTTATCAAACTGAACCAAAATGCTGGACTCGTCGAACAAACCATTAGAACAGTAAAACTCAGACTCAGAAAAACCATGGAAGACACAGGAAAACCATGGCAAGAATGCCTGAGCCTGGTAGAAACGTACATGAGAATCATTCCAACAGCACAGGGATGCACACCATTTGAGGCAGTGAACGACAGACCCTTCTTAACAATGTGGGAAAAAGATCTGGTGGTAGAAGAGAAAGGAGAAACAGATTCTCTCACTAAGTGGTTATGCAAAATGTTCGAAGAAAGAACTGTGATGAATGCAAAATAATCTGCCGACATCTTCTCTGTCTCCCACAGAGGAGGTCCTGTCCCCAGGAGACCTGGTACTCGTCAAGGTGATAAAAAGAAAGTGCTGGTCTTCTCCACGTTGGGACGCACCTCACCGTGTGATTTTGGCCACACCCACCGCCATCAAATTCGAAGGAAGAGACACCTGGATACATCAGACCCACAGTAAACAAAGTACAAGAATGAAGTGGCTACTCATCATCATCACCGCTCTGTGTTCAACCACATGGGGGGAATGTATCAGAACCTTGGTACACTCCCACTGGAGGAGAATGCCCCACTAGCTGGTTCAGGAAACGATCAGGGGCCCCCAGATCTGCATCCCATTAACCAAGACACCAATCGTCGTTCAAGTCCCTTTGCTCAGCCTACAGCTTACTCACTTGGGATTACACAGGACTGACTCCAGTTATTTCTATTGGTACCTACAAGCTCCCAGAGTCTGAGTGGTCTGGCCAGACACCTGGGACCAGGTCCTCCTCCATACAGGCTACAAGACCATCACATGACCCCTTTCCAAAGAAGCTACTACCATGACCGCTAACTTCACCAAGTTAGCCACCACCATCAAAGATGGTAAACATACGCTGGAGCTCACGACCAATATCCAACAGAAAGGCTGCATCAACCTATGCCTCTGACCGGACCGACCAGTAAAAGGCCCCCTCTTTTACTATGACCATCCGCACTACTAGTCCAGCCAAAGGTCCCCAAAGTGATTTGTGTGAACCCCTTCGTAAAACCATCCGCCACACGCCTACTCAAAATCCGTCCGGCAGGAACACCTAAGCCTGAGGAGATACACCTTATTCTCGCCCATGTCCAAACACAGGAAGAAAACGACTACAACCCGATGATGAGGAACAGTTGGTACAGATACACCGCACTCACAGCCCGCGCCACAACCAATGAGTTGTTATGTCTGTTCCCTCATGCCTACTGCCGTAGCCCAACCACAGCTATGGTCCAACCGACAGAACGAAGAACTCGCCAACCTCACCTACAACTGTATCCTGGGTAATCTGAGAGAATCCTTCCAGCAAAGCTCGACCGCCTACATACCATGGTCGCAGTACCATTAGCAGCTACAGTCAATACCGCAACGTATGTCCAGTGCAACAACCGAACAGACTGTTATCCATCCTGTTTCAACTTCAGCGGACCGGATCCGAAGACCCCTTTGGACCAAGTTCACGTCACCAGGTGCGCCGAGATCAGACACATTCCTTCCCAATCATGGACAGTACTGGACCAAATGTGGTGGCTCTGCGAATGGCAAGTGTATATGATCATCCCCACCAATACAACTGGGCTCTGTGTCCCTACATCTGCATCCGACCACACGTACGTTCTAACAGCAGACTTGATTCCAACTGTCGACGCCAACCCACATCTACCCACCAGGCGTCAACGACGGAGCTTTGATTTCTTCCCCCATGATTTAGTTTGGGGCTCGGATGTCCCCCTCTAATACAAACACTGGTCAGTCTCCTCCAAAATCATGATGGCGGTGTTCCCCAGGGTAGGAACAGCGAAGAACACCCTACGTCTGGAAACCATTGACTACAGATTCCAGGCCCGACACTAATCAATTACTTGTTGCCCTGCAAATGATTGAAATGTATGTGTCCAAAGTCTTAGGGACAACTGTCAGTTTTGGCTGTAGTTAAGACACACTCACTGGTCATTCGACTAGAGTTGCAGTAACATCGCAGTGAACAGGACCCCACTGTAGGAACTCTCACTGTCCACTTTGCAGTCTGGTAATACATATTTTCTATTTAAATTTATCTCACTCTTTCTTAGCCTGCTCCTGAAGTTGTATTTTCAGACCTAACAAACATTTCAGTTTTTTGCCCTAATCTGCGTTTCATGCGCTGAAAATCACGTTTTGGCCAAGTATCATAGTTTTCACTATAACTTAACCTAACCCTAACCCTAACCCTAACCCTAACCCTAACCCTAACCCTAACCCTAACCCTAACCCTAACCCTAACCCTAACCCTTACCATAACCCTAACCCTAACCCTAACCCTAACCCTAACCCTCCCTTACCCAAACCCTAACCCTAACCCAAACCCTAACCCTAACCCTAATTTCCATCACTTAGAATGATATCAAATGAAAAACCGACTTAATTTGGACGATTATACACTATATACACAGTAACTATGTGTCACTGACAGTTTGTTTCGCAGCGGGGGAACATTTCAGTTTTTATTGCCTTAATGTGCATTTCATGCGCTGAAAATCACGTTTTGGCCAAGTATCATAGTTTTCACTATAACTTAATTTCTATCACTTAGAATGATGCCAAATGAAAAACTTACTTGAATTGGACGATAATACACTATATACACAGTAACTATGTGTCTCTGACAGTTTGTCTCGCAGCAGGGGAACATTTCAGTTTTTATTGCCTTTACGTGCGTTTCATGCGCTGAAAATCACGTTTTGGCCAAGTATCATAGTTTTCACTATAACTTAATTTCTAGCACTTAGAATGATGCCAAATGCAATACTTACTTGAAGTGGACGATTTTACACTATATACACAGTAACTATGTGTCTCAGACAGTTTGTTTCGCAGCAGGGGAACATTTCAGTTTTTATTGCCTTAACGTGCGTTTCATGCGCTGAAAATCACGTTTTGGCCAAGTATCATAGTTTTCACTATAACTTAATTTCTATCGCTTAGAATGATGCTAAATGCAAAACTTACTTGAATTGGACGATTTTATACTATATACACAGTAACTATGTGCCTCTGACAGTTTGTTTCGCAGCCGGGGAACATTTCAGTTTTTATTGCCTTAACGTGCGTTTCATGTGCTGAAAATCACGTTTTGGCCAAGTATCACAATTTTCACTATAACTTAATTTCTATCACTTAGAATGATGCTAAATGAAAAACTTACTTGAATTGGACGATAATACACTATATACACAGTAACTATGTGTCTCTGAAAGTTTGTTTCGCAGCAGGGGAACATTTCAGTTTTGCCTTAATGTGCGTTTCATGCGCTGAAAATCACGTTTTGGCCAAGTATCATAGTTTTCACTATAACTTAATTTCTAGCACTTAGAATGAGGCCAAATGAAAAACTTACTTGAATTGGACAATTGTACACTACATACACAGTAACTATGTGTCTCTGACAGTTTGTTTCGCAGCAGGGGAACATTTCAGTTTTTATTGCCTTAACGTGCGTTTCATGCGCTGAAAATCACGTTTTGGGCAAGTATCATAATTTTCACTATAACTTAATTTCTATCACTTAGAATGATGCTTAATGCAAAACTTACTTGAATTGGACGATTTTACACTATATACACAGTAACTATGTGCCTCCGACAGTTTGTTTCGCAGCCGGGCAACATTTCAGTTTTTATTGCCTTAACGTGCGTTTCATGTGCTGAAAATCACGTTTTGGCCAAGTATCAAAATTTTCAATATAACTTAATTTCCATCACTTAGAATGATGCTAAATGCAAAACTTACTTGAATTGGACGATTTTACACTATATACACAGTAACTATGTGTCTCTGACAGTTTGTTTGGCAGCAGGGGAACATTTCAGTTTTTATTGCCTGAATGTGCTTTTCATGCGCTGAAAATCATGTTTAGGCCAAGTATCATGGTTTTCATTATAACTTAATATCTAGCCATTAGAATGATGCCAAATTAAAAACTTATTAAATTATAAAATTTGATGATATTACACTATATATAGAGAGACATTTGTGTCTCTGACAGTTTTACACAGTTTTACAAGTTATGACTCCAAACTCTTAATTTACAATTCTGCCTTTATGGATACATTGCATCACCACCCCCTGAGTGGATACCTTACCTCTCACTGTCTTTCACTTACCTTCATTCAGCATGTAGGTGTCAGATCACCTTGTACCTAATGTCTATTCATATTACCTCACCCGAAGTTATTACACAGAAGGGATTGTGTTATGTTACCCCAAGTTTAGAGTCCCAACGGATGTGGGAAACTTACAGCGTCTGTCTGCCAGAGAGCAGCAGCTGGAACCGATTGTGACCAGGGTGGCATGGGTCCCTGATCATGTCCCTGGCTCTGCTGAGGTAACGAGGGCTGGCAATGTCTTCCAGTGAGGGCAGAGTAGCCGACGATCTTCTGCGTAGTGGTGATACCTTTCTAAATAGCCTTTTTGTCTGCTGCCGTTCTTTCCGCGTACCACCAAATGTGCTTTTTATGCGCTGATAAGCACATTTTGGTCGAATATGAAAGTTTCCAAGTGTGCACTTGACCCTGGATGACCTGGAGAGTGACAGTTACTCCTGAAGTTGAACCTTTTTTTCATCCCACAATTCAAGGAAACAATTGCAAACCCTGTTAGCCAGCCTTTCTTATATTTCGCGAGGCGAACAAACAATTGCAAGGCCAACTAGTTAGTCTTTCTTACATTCCACGATCTTTATTCAATTGAAAAACCAGTTTGGCTAGTCTACCTTGCATTCTACGATCTTATCAAACAAAGGTAAAACCAGTATGACCACATGGTGCGACAAGAATAAACAATTATTAAGCCAGTTAGCCAGTCCATCCCACAATTCCCTTCTTTTGTGTCTGTGAAAATATCAAAATATTGAAATGGCTGTTTTCATGAGCCAGAGAAGAACCAGTCAAGCCATTCTCGTTGTGGAACCGAATCTCTGGTCACAGCTCTCTGCATGTTCCTAATAGCCTGCAGGGCATCATGGACCGAGCAGGACATGCCGGCAGGGATGAAGGGGCAGCACGAGTCTCCCACTATGGCACACACACAGCCCCGCTGGGTGGCCACTCCGTCAAGAGCAGGGCAGCCCTGGAAAATCACCTGGGCCATGACGGCTACCCAGCCTGACTGATGCGCCGACACAGGCCCGGAACCTGCCTTCAATGGTCTTCAAATGCAGGGCGTTCCTTGCCGCTCCCACTTAAGGGAACTGAGCCATTAGGATTTTGGATGAGACTGACCAGTATTTGTGTTTGAGGGACACATCCGAGCCACACACTGGATCATAGTCGTGAGCTCCGTCAATAATGTGCCCAAATGGAGGTCATTGATTCGGGAATAACAGAACTTCTGAAGATCCCTAGATGATTATTTTTATACATAATAATCAAAAATACATCCCCATCGTCAATGGATACAATTTTTCGGGTAAATTCACTAACCAGAACAGACTGGGCCTGGTTCTAATACAACCACTATTTTAATCCCAGGATACCTGTTTTGGACACTGTTTATGGTGGGAAAATAGCTCCAGAACCATCCTGGATCATTATTTTTACACAGAATAGTGAAAATACATCCATCTACACATTCAACACTAATTATGGGTAGAAGCACCAACCAGAACTGACTGCGCCCGGTTCTAATACGACCACTATTTTAATCGCAAAATGCCTGTTTTGGAAAATGTTTATGGTGGGAAACATTATTTTTAAAGAAAATAGTGAAACTACATCTACCTACTCAATCAACACAAATTCTGGGTAAATACACCAACCAGAACCGATTGGGCCTTGTTCTAATACAACCACTATTTTTATCGCAAAATGTTTTGGACACTATTGACGGTGGGAAATATTCCCAAAACATCCCTGCATCTTTAATTTTACTCATAATAGTGAAAATGCATCCATCCACACAATTGACACTAAATCTGGGTAAAAGCGGCAACCAGAACCGACTGGGCCCGGTTCTAATACGACCACTATTTTAATCGCAAAATGCCTGTTTTGGACAATGTTTATGGTGGGAAACATTATTTTTATAGAAAATAGTGAAACTACATCCACCTACTCAACCAACACAAATTCTGGGTAAATACACCAACCAGAACCGATTGGGCCTTGTTCTGATACAACCACTATTTTTATCGCAAAATGTTTTGGACACTATTGACGGTGGGAAATATTCCCAAAACATCCCTGCATCTTTCATTTTACACATAATAGTGAAAATGCATCCATCCACACAATTGACACTAAATCTGGGTAAAAGCGGCAACCAGAACCGACTGGTCCCGGTTCTAATTCAACAACCATGCAAAATTAAGATCCATTGGAGGTTTTTTATTCTTGTATAAAAAAGCCCCAAAACATCCCTGCATGATTATTTTTAAACAGAATAGTAAAATATACATCCCAATCATCTTTGGACACAAGTTTCAGATATAAACAGCAACCAGAACCGACTGGGCCTGGTTCTAATAGTACCACTATTTTAATCGCAAAGTGCCTGTTATGGACACTATTGACGGTGGGAAATATTCCCTGAACATCCCTGCATCTTTAATTTCACACAGAATAGTGAAAATGCATCCATCAAATCAAATGACACTAATTCTTGGTAAAAGCACCAACCAGAACCGACTGGGCCCGGTTCTAATTCAACCACCATGCAAAATAACGATCAAAATGGAGGTTTTTGATTCTTGTATAAAAAAAGCCACAAAACATCCCTGCATGATTATGTTTAAACAGAATAGTAAAATATACATCCCCATCATCTTTGGACACAAGTTTCGGATATAAACAGCAACCAGAACCGAGACGACCCAGTTATAATGCAACTACTATTTTTTATCGCAAAATGCATGTTTTGGAGACTATTTATGGTGGCAAATACCCCTAGAACCATCCTGGATCTTTATTTTTAGACAGAATAGTGAAAATACATCCACCTACACAATCAACACTAACTCTGGGTAAAAGCACGAACCAGAACTGACTGGGCTTGGTTTTACTACAACCACCATGCAAAATAAAGTGCCCAAATGGAGGTCATTTATTCGGGCATAGAAGAACTTCTGAACATCCCCAGATGATAAATTTTATACAGAATAGTCAAAACAACAACCCCATTCCTATTGGACACACGTTACGGGTGTATACACAAACCAGAACCGACTGGGCCTGGTTCTAATACAACCACTATTTTTGTCGCAAAATACATGTTTTTGACACTATTTATGGTGGGAAATAGTCTCAGAACATCCCTGGATCTTTATTCTTACAGAGAATAGTGAAAATACATCCACCCACACAATCGACACTGATTGTGGGTAAAGCACCAACCAGAACCGACTGGGCCTGGTTCTAAACAACCACTTGTAAATAAAGTGCCCAAATTGAGGTCATTGATTCGGGCATAACAGAATTTCTGAACATCCCTAGAATATTATTTTTATAAAGAATAATCAAAAATACATCCCCATCATCATTGGACACAAATTCTGGGTAAAAACACGAACCAGAACCGACTGGGCCTGGTTCTAATACAACCACTACTTGAACCGCAAAATGCCTGTTTTGGACACTGTTTGTGGTGGGAAATAGCTCCAGAACCATCCTGGATCATTATTGTTATACAAAATAGTCAAAATACATCCACTCACACAATAAACACAAATTCTGGGTAAAAGCACCAACCAAAACCGACTGGGCCTGTTTCTAAACCACCACTTGTAAATAAAGTGACCAAATGAAAGAAATTCATTCGGGCATAGCAGAACTTCTGAACATCGCTAGATGATTATTTCTATACAGAATAGTCAAGTATACATCCCCATCATAATTGGACACAAGTTCCGTATACAAACACCCACCAGAACCGACTGGACCCTGTTATAATGCAACCACTATTTTGTATCGCCTGTTTTGGACACTGTTTATGGTGGGTAATAGCTCCAGAATCACCTAGAATGATGCCAATGAATGACTTACTTGAAATGGACGATTTTACACTATATACACAGGAACTATGTGTCTCTGACAGTGTGTTTGGCAGCAGGGGAACGTTTCAGTTTTTATTGCCTTAATGTGCTTTTCATGGCCTGATAATCACGTTTTGGCCAAGTATGATAGTTTTCATTGTAACTTAATTTCTATCACTTTGAACGATGCCAAATAAAAAAACTTACTTGAATTGGACGATTTTTCACTACATAACAGTAACTGTGTCTCTGACAGTTTGTTTGGCAGCAGGGGAACTTTTCAGTTTTTATTGCCTTAATGTACTTTTCATGCCCTGAAAATCATGTTTTGGCCAAGTATGATTGTTTTCATTATAACTTAATTTCTAGCTTGAGAATGATGCCAAATGGATAACTTACTTGAATTGAACGATTTTACACTATATACACAGTAACTATGTGTCTCTGACAGTTTGTTTGGCAGCAGGGTAACATGTAAGATTAGACAAAGTATCTTTGCAAAGGCTTGTTCATATTGTATAAGTTTTTGTGAGTATAACAGCATCGTAGTCATCCTTATGGCTGACATGTCAGCATAAACACCCAACTGTCTGACTGAATAAACAATCTTAGTCTTGTGATTGGGGTGACATGTCAGCACAAATACTCAACTGTCTGACACTGATTAATTACTTTTTGCCCTGCAAATGACTGAAATGTATGTATCTGTCCAAAGTCTTAGTGACAACTGTCAGTTTTTCCTGTATTCAAGACACACACACACCGGTCATTCGACTAGAGTTGCAGGAACATCGCGTTGAGCAGGACCCTACTGTAGGAACTCTCACTGTCCACTTTGCAGTCTGGTAATAAATCAATTGGTCCGGGACCAATGAAAGTAGAATGAGAATTAGCAAGGGCTTTATAGTCTTGGTCTGTTTATAGAGTCAGGGACTTAACTAAGACAAAGTCAGGGACTTTTGATCTTTGTGTGTTCAGAGATATTGGGTTAATCACAAAGTAGAGATCAATTTCGGGTAATTGAGAAAATAATTGTTGTTTAAACTATTAAGTAGGTGATTAATATGGGTCAGAAAGCAACAAAAGGGAAGGGTTTATTGTCAGATTGCAAAATGAAAATCGGAGAGTTACCGGGACGAGATATCATGGTCCAGCTTGGGCTAAGTGGCCTAGTGGCCACCCAAAATGGCCTCTGACCCAGGGAATTACAGACCAAAAATATCTTCCACACCACCACATCTAACAGCTTCTACTCTCTCGACATTGTCGGGAATGATTCTGCCAAGGTAGCTGAAAGTCTAAGAGAACAGTCTGAAGATATCTGCCCAGCAGCACCAAGACAGGAACAACAAACATGGCCATTACATGTCACCCTGAAGTTCATGGGAGACCGGACGACAAGTGGTTAAACCAATTCTCACAGTTGCCCACTCAACGAATCATAATTAACCACGTATATGCAACTGACCTAATGGACAACCCATTGCCCCCGGACACATTGCCTATGGGGATGGATCATCATCAAAAACCCTGGATGGAGAAAAACACAACGTATATGCCGTGGTGACTCAAAAAGACAACCTCAAGACAGGATGACTCCCGGCGACTGGTCTGCACAAGCCGCAGAAAAAGTGGCACTGACAGAGGCATGTAGACTATTCCTAGAACAAGACGTGACGGTGGAAAGACACAGCCCAATCCCTGCTGAATTCCTAAGAGAAATGAAAAATCATTCCCCAGAAAAAGAGAAACTGCAATGGGAAACAGAAGGAGCCACTCAACACAAGAACGGACTCTATGCAGTAGAAAACACGCCATGCGTGACACGATCATTGTTTGAAGTAATTGCCAAATTGAGCCATGGGAGGAGCCATGTCTCAACAGGAGGGATGATCAGTACAGTACAACAAACAATGCATGTTCCCAGAGGTCTCCAAACTTACTTAAATTTTTTTGGCAATAAACTGTCTGAACTGCTGTAGACACAACTCTCAAGGCAACGAACGACCCAAGCATGGAACAAAGCAAACAGGAACATATCCCTTCGAGCTTCTGAACATGGATTTCATCAAACTGAACCAGTGCTGGACTCATCGAACAAACCATTAGAACAGTAAAACTCAGACTCAGAAAACCATGGAAGACACAGGAAAACCATGGCAAGAATGCCTGAGCCTGGTAGAAACGTACATGAGAATCATTCCAACAGCAAAGGGATACACACCATTTGAGGCAGTGAACGACAGACCCTTCCACTTAACAATGTGGGAAAAAGATCTGGTGGTCGAAGAGAAAGGAGAAACAGATTCCCTCACTAAGTGGTTATGCAAAATGTTCCAAGAAATAACTGTGATGAATGGAAAATAATCTGCCGACATCTTCTCTGTCTCCCACAGAGGAGGTCCTGTCCCCAGGAGACCTGGTACTCGTCAAGGTGATAAAAAGAAAGTGCTGGTCTTCTCCACGTTGGGACGGACCTCACCGTGTGATTTTGCCCACACCCACCGCCATCAAAATCGAAGGAAGAGACACCTGGATACATCAGTCCCACAGTAAACAAAGTACAAGAATGAAGTGGCTACTCATCATCATCATCACCGCTCTGTGTTCAACCACATGGGGGGAACGTACCAGAACCTTGGTACACTCCCACTGGAGGAGAATGCCCCACTAGCTGGTTCAGGAAACGATTAGGGGCCCCCAGATCTGCATACCATTAACCAAGACACCAATCGTCGTTCAAGTCCCTTTGCTCAGCCTACAGCTTACTCACTTGGGATTACACAGGACTGACTCCAGTTATTTTTATTGGTACCTACAAGCTCCCAGAGTCTGAGTTGTCTGGCCAGACACCTGGGACCAGGTCCTCCTCCATACAGGCTACAAGACAATCACATGGCCCCTTTCCAAAGAAGCTACCACCATGACCGCTAACTTCACCAAGTTAGCCACCACCATCAAAGATGGTAAACATACGCTGGAGCTCACGACCAATATCCAACAAAAAGGCTGCATCAACCTATGCCTCCGACCGGACCGACCAGGAAAAGACCCCCTCTTTACTATCACCATCCGCACTACTAGTCCAGCCATGGTCCCCAAAGTGATTGGTGTGAACCCCTTCGTAGAACCAACCGCCACACGCCTACTCAAAATCCGTACGGCAGGAACACCTAAGCCTGAGGAGATACACCTAATTCTCGCCCATGTCCAAACACAAGAAGAAAACGAGTACAACCCGATGATGAGGAACAGTTAATACAGATACACCACACTCACAGCCCGCACCACAACCACAGCTATGGTCCAACCGACAGAACGAAGAACTCGCCAACCTCACTTACAACTGTATCCTGGGTAATCTGAGAGAATCCTTCCAGCAAAGCTCGACCGCCTACATACCATGGTCGCAGTAACCATTAGCAGCTACAGTCAATACCGCAACGTAAGTCCAGTGCAACAACCGAACAGACTGTTATCCATCCTGTTTCAACTTCCGCGGACCGGATCCGAAGACCCCTTTAGACCAAGTTCACGTCACCAGGTGTGCCGAGATCAGACATATTCCTTCCCAATCATGGACAGTACTGGACCAAATATGGTGGCTCTGCGAATGACAAGTGTATATGATCTTCCCCGCCAATACAACTGGGCTCTGTGTCCCTACATCTGCATCCGACCACACGAACGTTCTAACAGCAGACTCGATTCCAACTGTAGACGCCAACCCACATCTACCCACCAGGCGTCAACGACGGAACTTTGATTTCTTCCCCCATGATTCAGTGTGGAGCTCGGATGTCACCCTCGTATACAAACACTGGTCAGTCTCCTCCAAAATCATGATGGCGGTGTTCCCCAGGGTAGGAACAGCGAAGAACACCCTACGTCTGGAAACCATTGACTACAGATTCCAGGCCCGACACTAATCAATTACTTTTTGCCCTGCAAATGACTGAAACGTATCTGTCCAAAGTCTTAGGGACAACTGTCAGTTTTGCCTGTATTTAAGACAAACTCACTGGTCATTCAACTAGAGTTGCAGTAACATCGCAGTGAACAGGACCCCACTGTAGGAACTCTCACTGTCCACTTTGCAGTCTGGTAATACATATTTTCTATTTAAATTTAACTCACTCTTTCTTAGCCTGCTCCTGAAGTTGTATTTTCAGACCTAACAAACATTTCAGTTTTTTTGCCCTAATGTGCGTTTCATGCGCTGAAAATCACGTTTTGGCCAAGTATCATAGTTTTCACTATAACTTAACCTAACCCTAACCCTAACCCTAACCCTAACCCTAACCCTAACCCTAACCCTAACCCTAACCCTAATTCTAACCCAAACTCTAACCCTAACCCTAACCCTAACCCTAACTCCCATCACTTAGAATGATATCAAATGAAAAACCTACTTAATTTGGACGATTATACACTATATACACAGTAACTATGTGTCACTGACAGTTTGTTTCGCAGCGGGGGGACATTTCAGTTTTTATTGCCTTAATGTGCATTTCATGCGCTGAAAATCACGTTTTGGCCAAGTATCATAGTTTTCACTATAACTTAATTTATATCACTTAGAATGATGCTCAATGCAAAACTTACTTGAAATGGACGATTTTACACTATATACACAGTAACTATGTGTCTCTGACAGTTTGTTTCGCAGCAGGGGAACATTTCAGTTTTTATTGCCTTAACGTGCGTTTCATGCGCTGAAAATTACGTTTTGGCCAAGTACCATAGTTTTCACTATAACTTAATTTCTATCAATTAGAATGATGCTAAATGCAAAACTTACTTGAATTGGACGATTTTACACTATATACACAGTAACTTTGTGCTCTGACAGTTTGTTTCGCAGCAGGGGAACATTTCAGCTTTTATTGCCTTAACGTGCGTTTCATGCGCTGAATATCACGTTTTGGCCAAGTAACATAGTTTTCACTATAACTTAATTTCTATCAATTAGAATGATGCTAAATGCAAAACTTAATTGAATTGGACGATTTTACACTATATATACAGTAACTATGTTTCTCTGACAGTTTGTTCCGCAGCAGGGGAACATTTCAGTTTTTATTGCTTTAACGTGCGTTACATGCGCTGAAAATCACGTTTTGGCCAAGTATCATAGTTTTCACTATAACTTAATTTCTATCACTTAAAATGATGCTAAATGGAAAACCTACTTGAATTGGACGATTTTACACTATATACACAGTAACTATGTGCCTCTGACAGTTTGTTTCGCAGCAGGGGAACATTTCAGTTTTTATTGCCTTAACGTGCGTTTCATGCGCTGAAAATCATGTTTTGGCCAAGTATCATAGTTTTCACTATAACTTAATTTCTAGCACTTAGAATGATGCCAAATGCAAAACTTACTTGAATTGGACGATTTTACACTATATACACAGTAACTTTGTGCCTCTGACAGTTTGTTTCGCAGCAGGGGAACATTTCAGTTTTTATTGCCTTAACGTGCGTTTCATGCGCTGAAAATCACGTTTTGGCCAAGTATAATAGTTTTCACTATAACTTAATTTCTATCACTTAGAATGATGCTAAATGCAAAACTTACTTGAATTGGACGATTTTATACTATATACACAGTAACTATGTGTCTCTGACAGTTTGTTTGGAAGCAGGGGATCATTTCAGTTTTTATTGCCTTAACGTGCGTTTCATACGCTGAAAATCACGTTTTGGCCAAGTATCATAGTTTTCACTATAACTTGATTTCTAGCACTTAGAATGATGCCAAATGCAAAACTTACTTGAATTGGACGATTTTACACTATATACACAGTAACTTTGTGCCTCTGACAGTTTGTTTCGCAGCAGGGGAACATTTCAGTTTTTATTGCCTTAACGTGCGTTTCATGCGCTGAAAATCACGTTTTGGCCAAGTATAATAGTTTTCACTATAACTTAATTTCTATCACTTAGAATGATGCTAAATGCAAAACTTACTTGAATTGGACGATTTTATACTATATACACAGTAACTATGTGTCTCTGACAGTTTGTTTGGAAGCAGGGGATCATTTCAGTTTTTATTGCCTTAACGTGCGTTTCATACGCTGAAAATCACGTTTTGGCCAAGTATCATAGTTTTCACTATAACTTGATTTCTATCACTTAGAATGATGCTAAATGCAAAACTTACTTGAATTGGACGATTTTACACTATATACACAGTAACTTTGTGCCTCTGACAGTTTGTTTCGCAGCAGGGGAACATTTCAGTTTTTATTGCCTTAACGTGCGTTTCATGCGCTGAAAATCACGTTTTGGCCGAGTATCATAGTTTTCACTATAACTTAATTTCTATCACTTAGAATGATGCTAAATGCAAAATTTACTTGAATTGGACGATTTTACACTATATAAACTGTAACTATGTGCCTCTGACAGTTTGTTTCGCAGCAGGGGAACATTTCAGTTTTTATTGCCTTAACGTGCGTTTCATGCGCTAAAAATCACGTTTTGGCCAAGTATCATAGTTTTCACTATAACTTAATTTCTATCACTCAGAATGATGCCAAATGAAAAACCTACTTGAATTGGACGATTATACACTATATACACAGTAACTATGTGTCTCTAAACATTTGTTTGGAAGCAGGGGAACATTTCAGTATTTATTGCCTTAACGTGCGTTTCATGCGCTGAAAATCACGTTTTGGCCGAGTATCATAGTTTTCACTATAACTTAATTTCTATCACTTAGAATGATGCTAAATGCAAAATTTACTTGAATTGGACGATTTTACACTATATAAACTGTAACTATGTGCCTCTGACAGTTTGTTTCGCAGCAGGGGAACATTTCAGTTTTTATTGCCTTAACGTGCGTTTCATGCGCTGAAAATCACGTTTTGGCCAAGTATCACAGTTTTCCCTATAACTTAATTTATATCACTTAGAATGATGCTAAATGCAAAACTTACTTGAATTGGACGATTTTACACTATATACACAATAACTATGTGTCTCTGACAGTTTGTTTCGCAGCAGGGGAACATTTCAGTTTTTATTGCCTTAACGTGCGTTTCATGCGCTGAAAATCACGTTTTGGCCAAGTATCATAGTTTTCACTATAACTTAATTTCTATCACTTAGAATGATGCTAAATGCAAAACTTACTTGAATTGGACGATTTTACACTATATACACAGTAACTTTGTGCCTCTGACAGTTTGTTTCGCAGCAGGGGAACATTTCAGTTTTTATTGCCTTAACGTGCGTTTCATGCGCCAAAAATCACGTTTTGGCCAAGTATCATAGTTTTCACTATAACTTAATTTCTATCACTCAGAATGATGCCAAATGAAAAACCTACTTGAATTGGACGATTATACACTATATACACAGTAACTATGTGTCTCTAAACATTTGTTTGGAAGCAGGGGAACATTTCAGTTTTTATTGCCTTAACGTGCGTTTCATACGCTGAAAATCACGTTTTGGCCAAGTATCATAGTTTTCACTATAACTTGATTTCTATCACTTAGAATGATGCTAAATGCAAAACTTACTTGAATTGGACGATTTTACACTATATACACAGTAACTTTGTGCCTCTGACAGTTTGTTTCGCAGCAGGGGAACATTTCAGTTTTTATTGCCTTAACGTGCGTTTCATGCGCTGAAAATCACGTTTTGGCCGAGTATCATAGTTTTCACTATAACTTAATTTCTATCACTTAGAATGATGCTAAATGCAAAATTTACTTGAATTGGACGATTTTACACTATATAAACTGTAACTATGTGCCTCTGACAGTTTGTTTCGCAGCAGGGGAACATTTCAGTTTTTATTGCCTTAACGTGCGTTTCATGCGCTAAAAATCACGTTTTGGCCAAGTATCATAGTTTTCACTATAACTTAATTTCTATCACTCAGAATGATGCCAAATGAAAAACCTACTTGAATTGGACGATTATACACTATATACACAGTAACTATGTGTCTCTAAACATTTGTTTGGAAGCAGGGGAACATTTCAGTATTTATTGCCTTAACGTGCGTTTCATGCGCTGAAAATCACGTTTTGGCCGAGTATCATAGTTTTCACTATAACTTAATTTCTATCACTTAGAATGATGCTAAATGCAAAATTTACTTGAATTGGACGATTTTACACTATATAAACTGTAACTATGTGCCTCTGACAGTTTGTTTCGCAGCAGGGGAACATTTCAGTTTTTATTGCCTTAACGTGCGTTTCATGCGCTGAAAATCACGTTTTGGCCAAGTATCACAGTTTTCCCTATAACTTAATTTATATCACTTAGAATGATGCTAAATGCAAAACTTACTTGAATTGGACGATTTTACACTATATACACAATAACTATGTGTCTCTGACAGTTTGTTTCGCAGCAGGGGAACATTTCAGTTTTTATTGCCTTAACGTGCGTTTCATGCGCTGAAAATCACGTTTTGGCCAAGTATCATAGTTTTCACTATAACTTAATTTCTATCACTTAGAATGATGCTAAATGCAAAACTTACTTGAATTGGACGATTTTACACTATATACACAGTAACTTTGTGCCTCTGACAGTTTGTTTCGCAGCAGGGGAACATTTCAGTTTTTATTGCCTTAACGTGCGTTTCATGCGCCAAAAATCACGTTTTGGCCAAGTATCATAGTTTTCACTATAACTTAATTTCTATCACTCAGAATGATGCCAAATGAAAAACCTACTTGAATTGGACGATTATACACTATATACACAGTAACTATGTGTCTCTAAACATTTGTTTGGAAGCAGGGGAACATTTCAGTTTTTATTGACTTAACGTGCGTTTCATGCGCTGAAAATCACGTTTTGGCCAAGTATCATAGTTTTCACTATAACTTAATTTCTATCACTTAGAATGATGCTAAATGCAAAATTTACTTGAATTGGACGATTTTACACTATATAAACTGTAACTATGTGCCTCTGACAGTTTGTTTCGCAGCAGGGGAACATTTCAGTTTTTATTGCCTTAACGTGCGTTTCATGCGCTGAAAATCACGTTTTGGCCAAGTATCATAGTTTTCCCTATAACTTAATTTATATCACTTAGAATGATGCTAAATGCAAAACCTACTTGAATTGGACGATTTTACACTATATACACAGTAACTATGTGTCTCTGACAGTTTGTTTCGCAGCAGGGGAACATTTCAGTTTTTATTGCCTTAACGTGCGTTTCATGCGCTGAAAATCACGTTTTGGCCAAGTATCATAGTTTTCACTATAACTTAATTCATATCACTTAGAATGATGCTAAATAAACTTACTTGAATTGGACGATTTTACACTATATACACAGTAACTATGTGTCTCTGACAGTTTGTTTCGCAGCAGGGTAACATTTCAGTTTTTATTGCCTTAACGTGCGTTTCATGCGCTGAAAATTACGTTTTGGCCAAGTACCATAGTTTTCACTATAACTTAATTTCTATCACTTAGAATGATGCTAAATGCAAAACTTACTTGAATTGGACGATTTGACACTATATACACAGTAACTTTGTGCCTCTGACAGTTTGTTTCGCAGCAGGGGAACATTTCAGTTTTTATTGCCTTAACGTGCGTTTCATGCGCTGAAAATCACGTTTTGGCCAAGTATCATAGTTTTCACTATAACTTAATTTCTATCGCTTAGAATGATGCTTAATGCAAAACTTACTTGAATTGGACGATTTTACACTATATACACAGTAACTTTGTGCCTCTGACAGTTTGTTTCGCAGCAGGGGAACATTTCAGTTTTTATTGCCTTAACGTGCGTTTCATGCGCTGAAAATCACGTTTTGGCCAAGTATCATAATTTTCACTATCACTTAATTTCTATCACTTAGAATGATGCCAAATGAAAAACTTATTAAATTATAAAATTTGATGATATTACACTATGTATAGAGAGACATTTGTGTCTCTGAGAGTTTTACACAGTTTTACAAGTTATGACTCCAGACTCTTAATTTACAATTCTGCCTTTATGGATACATTGCATCACCACCCCCTGAGTGGATCACTTACCTCTCACTGTCTTGCACTTACCTTCATTCAGCATGTAGGTGTCAGATCAACTTGTACCTAATGTCTATTCATATTACCTCACCCGAAGTTATTACACAGAAGGGATTGTGTTGTGTTACCCCAAGTTTAGAGTCCCAACGGATGTGGGAAACTTACAGCGTCTGTCTGCCAGAGAGCGGCAGCTGGAACCGATTGTGACCGGGGTGGCATGGGTTCCTGATCATGTCCCTGGCTCTGCTGATGTAACGAGGGCTGGCAATGTCTTCCAGTGATGGCAGAGTAGCCGACGATCTTCTGCGTAGTGGTGATACCTTTCTAAATAGCCTTTTTGTCTGCTGCCGTTCTTTCCGCGTACCACCAAATGTGCTTTTTATGCGCTGATAATCACGTTTTGGTCGAATATGAAAGTTTTCAAGTGTGCACTTGACCCTGGATGACCTGGAGAGTGACAGTTACTCCTGAAGTTGAACCTTTTTTCATCGCACAATTCAAGGAAACAATTGCAAACCCTGTTAGCCAGCCTTTCTTATATTTCGCGAGAAGAACAAACAATTGCAAGGCCAACTAGTTAGTCTCTCTTACATTCCACGATCTTTTTAATCAATTGTAAAACCAGTTTGACTAGTCTACCTTGCATTCTACGATCTTAACAAACAAAGGTAAAACCAGTATTACCACATGGTGCGACAAGAATAAACAATTATTAAGCCAGGTAGCCAGTCCATCCCACAATTCCCCCCTTTTGTGTCTGTGAAAATATCGAAATATTGAAGTGGCTGTTTCCATGAGCCAGAGAAGAACCAGTCAAGCCATCCTCGTTATGGAACCGAATCTCCGGTCACAGCTCTCTGCATGTTCCTAATATCCTGCAGGGCATCATGGACTGAGCAGGACATGCCGGCAGGGATGAAGGGGCAGCACGAGTCTCCCACCATGGCACAGACACAGCCCCGCTGGGTGGCCACTCCGTCAAGAGCATGGCAGCCCTGGAAAATCACCTGGGCCATGGCGGCTACCCAGCCTGACTGATGCGCTGACACAGGCCCGGAACCTGCCTTCAATGGTCTTCAAATGCAGGGCGTTCCTTGCCGCTCCCACTCAAGGGAACTGAGCCATTAGGATTTTGGATGAGACTGACCAGTATTTGTGTTTGAGGGACACATCCGAGCCACACACTGGATCATGGTCGTGAGCTCCGTCAATAATGCAAGTGTATATGATCATCCCCGCCAATACAACTGGGCTCTGTGTCCCTACATCTGCATCCGACCACACGTACGTTCTAACAGCAGACTCGATTCCAACTGTCCACGCCAACCCACATCTACCCACCAGGCGTCAACGACGGAGCTTTGATTTCTTTCCCCATGATTCAGTGTGGGGCTCGGATGTCCTCCTCGAATACAAACACTGGTCAGTCTCCTCCAAAATCATGATGGCGGTGTTCCCCAGGGTAGGAACAGCGAAGAACACCCTACGTCTGGAAACCATTGACTACAGATTCCAGGCCTACGTCAACGCATCAGTCTGACTGCAACAAGGCTGAGAAATCCAAATAACTTCCATGACCCAGGTGATTATCCAGAACCGCCTTGCCACGACAGAAAGATCCAGTTCCACAACAAGGATGGCTTGACTTGTTCCTCTCTGACTCATCATGGACACATACTCTTTTGAAAGCCCTAGTACCAGTCGTAACTGTTATTGCTCTCGTGGTTGTTGTCCTTACTTGTTGTTTGCCCTGCTTCTCAGCTTTAATCAAACATACCATTAATTCCACAGTCGAACAAATCATGATTGTTGAAACCCAGCTAATGCTAACTCGTATTCACATGCAACAATCCATATCCCAATCTGACATTGATGCTGTGCTACTGTCTGACACTGATTAATCTATCTTTCCTATTCTGAGACGCCTGGTACCCTTCCTGGTCGGTCTAAACTCCAGTTTGAAATAATTTGTGAAGAATTTCGTTCAAAAGTAGCGTCGCTAACAAACGAGGTTCCGATGTGTTTATACTCACTAACAGGAGGGATATGTAAAATTAGACAAAGTATCTTTACAAATGCTTGTTCATATTGTATTAGTTTTTGTAAGTATAACAGCATCGTAGTAATCCTTATGGCTGACATGTCAGCATAAACACCCAACTGTCTGACTGAATAATAAAGCTTAGTCTTGTGATTGGATTGACATGTAATCACAAATACTCAACTGTCCGACACTGATCAATTACTTATGGCCCTGCAAATGACTGAAACTGTCCAAAGTCCTAGGGACAACTGTCAGTTTTGCCTGTATTTAAGACACACTCACTGGTCATTCGACTAGATTTGCAGTAACATCGCGTTGAACAGGACCCCACTGCAGGAACTCTCACTGTCCACTTTGCAGTCTGGTAATATATATTTTCTTTTTTTGTCTTTCTCCTGAAGTTGAACCTCTTCTCATCGCACAATACAAGGAAAAAATTGCAAACCCTGTTAGCCAGCCTTTCTTATAATTCTCGAGGCGAACAAACAATTGCAAGGCCAACTAGTTAGTCTTTCTTACATTCCTCGATCTTTTAAATCAATTGTAAAACCAGTTTGGCTAGTCTACCTTGCATTCTACGATCTTAAAAAACAAAGTTAAACCAGTATGACCACATGGTGCGACAAGAATAAACAATTATTAAGCCAGTTAGCCAGTCCATCCCACAATTCCCTCCTTTTGTGTCTGTGAAAATATCGAAATATTGAAGTGGCTGTTTCCATGAGCCAGAGAAGAACCAGTCAAGCCATCCTCGTTGTGGAACCGGATCTCCGGTCACAGCTCTCTGCATGTTCCTAATAGCCTGCAGGGCATCATGGACCGAGCAGGACATGCCGGCAGGGATGAAGGGGCAGCACGAGTCTCCCACCATGAAACACACACAGCCCCGCTGGGTGGCCACTCCGTCAAGAGCAGGGCAGCCCTGAAAAATCACCTGGGCCATAGCGGCTACCCAGCCTGACTGATGAGCCGACACAGGCCCGGAACCTGCCTTCAATGGTCTTCAAATGCAGGGCGTTCCTTGCCGCTCCCACTCAAGGGAACTGAGCCATTAGGATTTTGGATGAGACTGACCAGTGTTTGTGTTTGAGGGACACATCCGAGCCACACACTGGATCATGGTCGTGAGCTCCGTCAATAATGTGCCCAAATGGAGGTCATTGATTCGGGAATAACAGAACTTCTGAAGATCCCTAGATCAGTGATTTTCAACCACTGTGCCGTGGCACACTAGTGTGCCGTGAGAGATTGTCAGGTGTGCCGTGAGAAATTATCCAATATCCTTTTTTTTTAAATTAACATTTATTAATAGTTTTATGCAAATATTATGTCATTGTCCAGTGTCCGTGCTGTAGTAAATATACTATACAGAGTGTCATTTTGTAAAATTTTTGGTTATTGGTGTGCCACAAATTTTTCCAATGTAAAAAATGTGCCGTGGCTCAAAAAAGGTTGAAAAACACTGCCCTAGATGATTATTTTTATACATAATAATCAAAAATACATCCCCATTGTCAATGGATACAATTTTTCGGGTAAATTCACCAACCAGAACAGACTGGGCCTGGTTCTAATACAACCACTATTTTAATCGCAGAATGCCTGTTTTGGACACTGTTTATGGTGGGAAAATAGCTCCAGAACCATCCTGGATCATTATTTTTACACATAATAGTGAAAATACATCCATCTACACATTCAAGACTAATTATGGGTAGAAGCACCAACCAGAACCGACTGGGCCTGGTTCTAATACGACCTCTTTTTTAATCGCAAAATGCCTGTTTTGGACAATGTTTATGGTGGGAAACATTATTTTTATAGAAAATAGTTAAACTACATCCACCCACTCAATCAACACAAATTCTGGGTAAATACACCAACCAGAACCGATTGGGCCTTTTTCTAATACAACCACTATTTTTATCGCAAAATGTTTTGGACACTATTGACGGTGGGAAATATTCCCAGAACATCCCTGCATTTTTAATTTTACACATAATAGTGAAAATGCATCCATCCACACAATTGACACTAAATCTGGGTAAAAGCGGCAACCAGAACCGACTGGGCCCGGTTCTAATTCAACCACCGTGCAAAATAAAGATCCATTGGAGGTTTTTGATTCTTGTGTAAAAAAAGCCCCAAAACATCCCTGCATGTTTATTTTTAAACAGAATAGTAAAATATACATCCCCATCATCTTTGGACACAAGTTTCGGATATAAAAAGCAACCAGAACCGAGACTACCCAGTTATAATGCAACTATCCATCGTTCCTGCCTGCCTAAAATCTGCCACCATCATTCCTGTCCCCAAAAAGGCCAACCATCGGCAGCTTGAACGATTACAGGCCTGTTGCTCTCACGCCTGTGATCATGAAGTGCTTTGAAAAGTTGGTGGCCCGACACATCAGAAGGACAATCCCCCCCCTCAGTTGACCCTCACCAGTTTGCTTATAGAGAAAACAGGTCCACTGAGGATGCTATCGCTGTGGCTCTTCACACAGCACTGAGCCACCTGGAGCACCGGGGGAACTATGTGACGATGCTTTTCATAGACTATAGCTCAGCCTTTAACACCATCAAGCCGGACATCCTGAAGGAGAAACTCTACCACGTTGGACTATCCTCTTCAATCTGCTGCTGGGTAAAGAACTTCTTGACTGGTCGACCACAAACTGTCAGAATGGGTCCACACCTCTCTTCCGCCATTACACTGAACACTGGCTCACCACAAGGCTGTGTACTGAGTCCTGTCCTGTACTCCTTGTACACATACGACTGCACACCAGCCCACCAGTCAAACTCTATCATCAAATTTGCCGATGACACCACTGTGATCGGACTCATCTCAGGCGGGGATGAGTCAGCTTACAGAGACGAGGTCGACAAACTGTCGTCTTGGTGCTCGGCGAACAATCTTACACTAAATACCGCAAAGACTAAAGAAATAATCCTGGACTTTTGCAAGCGCAGCACAGATCTGGCCCCACTCATTAACGGAGTATGTGTAGAGAGGGTCCAATCCTTCAAATTTCTGGGAGTCCACGTCACGGATAGGCTCTCCTGGTCCACAAACACCACAGTGTTAGTAAAGAAGGCCCAGAAACGACTCTACTTTCTCAGGGTACTGAGAAGGGACAAATTGGACACCAAGCTTCTGGCAACCTTCTACAGAGCCACTGTGGAGAGCATCCTGACTTACGGCATTACAGTGTGGTATACCGGAAGCACTGCAGCAGACAAAAAAGCCATACAGAGGGTGATAAACACTGCCCAGAAGATCGTCGGCTGCTCTCTGCCATCACTAGAAGACATTGCCAACCCCCGATACCTTAGAAGAGCCGGGTCCATTGTTGGAGACCCATACCACCCTGGACACGGCCTGTTCCAGTTGCTTCCATCTGGCAGACGCTACAGGTCCTACAAAGCACGGACAAACAGGCTCAAGGACAGCTTTTTCCCAATAGCCATCAGGTCTCTGAACCTGCAGCAACACGTGACGTGACGACTACACATATCCCTAATATGAAATTAAGTCAAGTCGAAATGAAGTAACAGGAAGGTCGTTTGGTGCAGATCTGCCTTCCAAAGGCTGACTGAGGGAGGGTAAGTATAAAGACTGAAAGGTAAGTGATCCACCTTATTCTTGTTGGCATCGGTGAGGCAACTTGCAGTCGCCGCAAAATGGCGCTCAAGGCGGAGAGCTAACAAGTATGAATATGTCATAAATAAATGTCATAAATGTGTCTGGCCTGGGAAGACGAACTTGTGGAGAAGCACTATACAATTTCGTCATACGCTGCTGAGGGTATGATGACTACTAGGCTTTTTGTCAAGTCAATGATGACGACAATGCCTATGTCTGATTTTCATTTTTTCATTTTTTCAACTACTATTTTTTATCGCAAAATGCATGTTTTGGAGACTATTTATGGTGGTAAATACCCCTAGAACCATCCTGGATCTTTATTTTTAGACAGAATAGTGAAAATACATCCACCTACACAATCAACACTAACTCTGGGTAAAAGCACCAACCAGAACCGACTGGGCTTGGTTCTACTACAACCAACATGCAAAATAAAGTGCCCAAATGGAGGTCATTTATTCGGGCATAGAAGAACTTCTGAACATCCCTAGATGATAATTTTTATACAGAATAGTCAAAAATACAACCCCATTCCTATTGGACACACGTTACGGGTGTATACACAAACCAGAACCGACTGGGCCTGGTTCTAATACAACCACTATTTTTGTCGCAAAATGCATGTTTTTGACACTATTTCTGGTGGGAAATAGTCTCAGAACATCCCTGGGTCTTTATTCTTACAGAGAATAGTGAAAATACATCCACCCACACAATCGACACTAATTGTGGGTAAAGCACCAACCAGAACCGACTGGGCCTGGTTCTAAACAACCACTTGTAAATAAAGTGCCCAAATTGAGGTCATTGATTAGGGCATAACAGAACTTCTGAACATCCCTAGAATATTATTTTTATAAAGAATATTTAAAAATACATCCCCATAATCATTGGACACAATTTCTGGGTAAAAACACGATTCAGAACCGACTGGGCGTGGTTCTAATACAACCACTACTTTAACCGCAAAATGCCTGTTTTGGACACTGTTTGTGGTGGGAAATAGCTCCAGAATCATCCTGGATCATTATTGTTATACAAAATAGTGAAAATACATCTACTCACACAATAAACACAAATTCTGGGTAAAAGCACCAACCAAAACCTACTGGGCCTGTTTCTAAACCACCACTTGTAAATAAAGTGACCAAATAAAAGTAATTCATTCGGGCATAACAGAACTTCTGAACATCGCTAGATGATTACTTCTTTACAGAATAGTCAAGTATACATCCCCATCATAATTGGACACAAGTTTCGTATACAAACACCCACCAGAACCGACTGGACCGTTATAATGCAGCCACTATTTTGTATCGCAAAATGCATGTTTTGGATACTATTTATGGTCGGAAATAGCCCCGGAACTGTCCTGGATCTTTATTTTTAGACAGAATAGTGAAAATACATCTACCCACACAATGGATTCTATATCTGGGTAAAAGCACCAACCAGAACCGACTGGGCCTGGTTCTTAAAAACCACCACTTGTAAATAAAGTGCCCAAATTGAGGTCATTTAATCGGGCATAACAGAACTTCTGAACATCCCTAGATGATTATTTTTATACAGAATAATCAAAAATACATCCTTATCATCATTGAACACAATTTCTGGGTAAAAACACCAACCAGAATCGCCTGGGCCTTGTTCTAATACAACCACTATTTTAATTGCAAAATGCCTGTTTTGGACACTTTTTATGGTGGTAAATAGCTCCAAAATCACCTAGAATGATGCAAATGAAAGACTTACATGGATAGGACGATTTTACACTATATACACAGGAACTATGTGTCTCTGACAGTGCGTTGGCAGCAGGGGAACGTTTCAGTTTTTATTGCCTTAATGTGCTTTTCATGGACTGATAATCACGTTTTGGCCAAGTATGATAGATTTCATTGTAACTTAATTTCTATCACTTTGAACAATGCCGAATAAAAAACTTACTTGAAATGGACGATTTTACACTATATACACAGTAACTGTGTCTCTGACAGTTTGTTTGGCAGCAGGGCAACTTTTCAGTTTTTATTGCCTTAATGTACTTTTCATACCCTGAAAATCACGTTTTGGCCAAGTATGATTGTTTTCATTGTAACTTAATTTTTAGCAATGAGAATAATGTCAAATGGATAACTTACTTGAATTGGACGATTTTACACTAATATGGGTCAGAAAGCAACAAAAGGGATGGGTTTATTGTCAGACTGCAAAATGAAAATCGGAGAGTTACCGGGACGAGATATCATGGTCCAGCTTGGGCTAAGCTTAGTGGCCACCCAAAATGGCCTCCGACCCAGGGAATTACAGACCAAAAATATCTTCCACACCACCACATCTAACAGCTTCTACTCTCTCGACATTGTCGGGAATGATTCTGCCAAGGTAGCTGAAAGTCTAAGAGAACAGTCTGAAGATATCTGCCCAGCAGCCCCAGGGCAGGAACAACAAACATGGCCATTACATGTCACCCTGAAGTTCATGGGAGACCGGACGACAAGTGGTTAAACCAATTCTCACAGTTGCCCACTCAACGAATCATAATTAACCACGTATATGCAACTGACCTAATGGACAACCCATTGCCCCCCGGACACATTGCCTATGGGGATGGATCATCATCAAAAACCCTGGATGGAGAAAAACACAACGTATATTCCGTGGTGACTCAAAAAGACAACCTCAAGACAGGACGACTCCCCGGCGACTGGTCTGCACAAGCCGCAGAAATAGTGGCACTGACAGAGGCATGTAGACTATTCCTAGAACAAGACGTGACGGTGGAAAGACACAGCCCAATCCCTGCTGAATTCCTAAGAGAAATGCAAAATCATGCCCCAGAAAAAGAGAAACTGCAATGGGAAACAGAAGGAGCCACTCAACACAAGAACGGACTCTATGCAGTAGAAAACAAGCCATGCGTCCCACTATCATTGTTTGAAGTAATTGCCAAATTGAGCCATGGGAGGAGCCATGTCTCAACAGAAGGGATGATCAGTACAGTACAACAAACAATGCATGTTCCCAGAGGTCTCCAAACTTACTTCAATTTTTTTTGCAGAAACTGTCTAAACTGCTGTAGACACAACTCTCAAGGCAATGAACGACCCAAGCATGGAACAAGGCAAACAGGAACATATCCCTTCGAGCTTCTGAACATGGATTTCATCTAACTGAACCAAAGTGCTGGACTCGTCGAACAAACCATTAGAACAGTAAAACTCAGACTCAGAAAAACCATGGAAGATACAGGAAAACCATGGCAAGAATGCCTGAGCCTGGTAAAAACGTACATGAGAATCATTCCAACAGCACATGGATGCACACCATTTGACGCAGTGAAAGACAGACCCTTCCACTTAACAATGTGGGAAAAAGATCTGGTGGTAGAAGCGAAAGGAGAAACAGAATCCCTCACTAAGTGGTTATGCAAAATGTTCCAAGAAAGAACTGTGATGAATGCAAAATAATCTGCCGACATCTTCTCTGTCTTCCACAGAGGAGGTCCTGTCCCCAGGAGACCTGGTACTCGTCAAGGTGATGAAAAGAAAGTGCTGGTCTTCTCCACGTTGGGACGGACCTCACCGTGTGATTTTGGCCATCATCATCACCGCTCTGTGTTCAACCACATGGGGGGAACGTACCAGAACCTTGGTACACTCCCACTGGAGGAGAATGCCCCGCTAGCTGGTTCAGGAAACGATCAGGGGCCCCCAGATCTGCATCCCATTAACCAAGACACCAATCGTCGTTCAAGTCCCTTTGCTCAGCCTACATCTTACTCACTTGGGATTACACAGAACTGACTCCAGTTATTTTTATTGGTACCTACAAGCTCCCAGAGTCTGAGTGGTCTGGCCAGACACCTTGGACCAGGTCCTCCTCCATACAGGCTACAAAACCATCACATGGCCCCTTTCCACCATGACCGCTAACTTCACCAAGTTAGCCACCACCATCAAAGATGGTAAACATATGCTAGAGCTCACGACCAATATCCAACAAAAAGGCTGCATCAACCTATGCCTCCGACCGGACCGACCAGGAAAAAAGCCCCCCTCTTTAATATCACCATCCGCACTACTAGTCCAGCCATGGTCCCCAAAGTGATTGGTGTGAACCCCTTCGTACAACCATCCGCCACACGCCTACTCAAAATCCGTCCGGCAGGAACTCCTAAGCCTGAGTAGATACACCTTATTCTCGCCCATGTCCAAACACAGGAAGAAAACGACTACAACCCGATGATGAGGAACAGTTGGTACAGATACACCGCACTCTCAGCCCGCGCCACAACCAATGAGTTGTTATGTCTGTTCCCTCGTGCCTACTGCCGTAGCCCAACCACAGCTATGGTCCAACCGACAGAACGAAGAACTCGCCAACCACACCTACAACTGTATCCTGGGTAATCTGAGAGAATCCTTCCAGCAAAGCTCGACCGCCTACATACCATGGTCGCAGTACCATTAGCAGCTACAGTCAATACCGCAACGTATGTCCAGTGCAACAACCGAACAGACTGTTATCCATCCCGTTTCAACTTCAGCGGACCGGATCCGAAGACCCCTTTGGACCAAGTTCACGTCACCAGGTGCGCCGAGATCAGACACATTCCTTCCCAATCATGGACAGTACTGGACCAAATATGGTGGCTCTGCGAATGGCAAGTGTATATGATCATCCCCACCAATACAACTGGGCTCTGTGTCCCTACATCTGCATCCGACCACACGTACGTTCTAACAGCAGACTCGATTCCAACTGTCGACGCCAACCCACATCTACCCACCAGGCGTCAACGACGGAGCTTTGATTTCTTCCCCCATGATTCAGTTTGGGGCTCGGATGTCCCCCTCTAATACAAACACTGGTCAGTCTCCTCCAAAATCATGATGGCGGTGTTCCCCAGGGTAGGAACAGCGAAGAACACCCTACGTCTGGAAACCATTGACTAGAGATTCCAGGCCCGACACTAATCAATTACTTGTTGCCCTGCAAATGACTGAAACGTATCTGTCCAAAGTCTTAGGGACAACTGTCAGTTTTGGCTGTAGTTAAGACACACTCACTGGTCATTCGACTAGAGTTGCAGTAACATCGTAGTGAACAGGACCCCACTGTAGGAACTCTCACTGTCCACTTTGCAGTCTGGTAATACATATTTTCTATTTAAATTTATCTCACTCTTTCTTAGCCTGCTCCTGAAGTTGTATTTTCAGACCTAACAAACATTTCAGTTTTTTTGCCCTAATGTGCGTTTCATGCGCTGAAAATCACGTTTTGGCCAAGTATCATAGTTTTCACTATAACTTAACCTAACTAACCCTAACCCTAACCCTAACCCTAACCCTAACTTCCATCACTTAGAATGATATCAAATGAAAAACCTAATTAATTTGGACGATTATACACTATATACACAGTTTGTTTCACAGCGGGGGAACATTTCAGTTTTTATTGCCTTAACGTGCGTTTCATGCGCTGAAAATCACGTTTTGGCCGAGTATCATAGTTTTCACTATAACTTAATTTCTATCACTTAGAATGATGCTAAATGCAAAACTTACTTGAATTGGACGATTTTACACTATATAAACTGTAACTATGTGCCTCTGACAGTTTGTTTCGCAGCAGGGGAACATTTCAGTTTTTATTGCCTTAACGTGCGTTTCATGCGCTGAAAATCACGTTTTGGCCAAGTATCATAGTTTTCACTATAACTTAATTTATATCACTTAGAATGATGCTAAATGCAAAACTTACTTGAATTGGACGATTTTACACTATATACACAGTAACTATTTGTCTGTGACAGTTTGTTTCGCAGCAGGGGAACATTTCAGTTTTTATTGCCTTAACGTGCGTTTCATGCGCTGAAAATCACGTTTTGGCCAAGTATCATAGTTTTCACTATTATTTAATTTCTATCACTTAGAATGATGCTAAATGAAAAACTTACTTGAATTGGACGATATTACACTACATACACAGTAACTATGTGTCTCTGACAGTTTGTTTCGCAGCAGGGGAACATTTCAGTTTTTATTGCCCAAATGTGCGTTTCATGCGCTGAAAATCACGTTTTGGCCAAGTATCATAATTTTCACTATAACTTTAAATGCAAAACTTACTTGAATTATACGATGTTACACTATATATACAGTAACTATGTGCCTCTGACAGTTTGTTTCGCAGCAGGGGAACATTTCAGTTTTTATTGCCTTAACGTGCGTTTCATGCGCCGAAAATCACGTTTTGGCCAAAAATCATAGTTTTCACTATAACTTAATTTCTATCACTCAGAATGATGCCAAATGAAAAACCTACTTGAATTGGACGATTATACACTATATACACAGTAACTATGTGTCTCTGACAATTTGTTTGGAAGCAGGGGAACATTTCAGTTTTTATTGCTTTAATGTGCATTTCATGCGCTGAAAATCATGTTTTGGCCAAGTATCATAGTTTTCATTATAACTTAATATCTAGCCATTAGAATGATGCCAAATTAAAAACTTATTAAATTATAAAATTTGATGATATTACACTATGTATAGAGAGACATTTGTGTCTCTGACAGTTTTACAGTTTTACAAGTTATGACTCCAGACTCTTAATTTACAATTCTGCCTTTATGGATACATTGCATCACCACCCCCTGAGTGGATCACTTACCTCTCACTGTCTTTCACTTACCTTCATTCAGCATGTAGGTGTCAGATCACCTTGTACCTAATGTCTATTCATATTACCTCACCCGAAGTTATTACACAGAAGAGATTGTGTTGTGTTACCCCAAGTTTAGAGTCCCAACGGATGTGGGAAACTTACAGTGTCTGTCTGCCAGAGAGCAGCAGCTGGAACCGATTGTGACCAGGGTGGCATGGGTCCCTGATCATGTCCCTGGCTCTGCTGAGGTAACGAGGGCTGGCAATGTCTTCCAGTGAGGGCAGAGTAGCCGACGATCTTCTGCGTAGTGGTGATACCTTTCTAAATAGCCTTTTTGTCTGCTGCCGTTCTTTCCGCGTACCACCAAATGTGCTTTTTATGCGCTGATTAGCACATTTTGGTCGAATATGAAAGTTTCCAAGAGTGCACTTGACCCTGGATGACCTGGAGAGTGACAGTTACTCCTGAAGTTGAACCTTTTTTTCATCCCACAATTCAAGGAAACAATTGCAAACCCTGTTAGCCAGCCTTTCTTATATTTCGCGAGGCGAAAAAACAATTGAAAGGCCAACTAGTTAGTCTTTCTTACATTCCACGATCTTTTAATTCAATTGTAAAACCAGTTTGGCTAGTCTACCTTGCATTCTATGATCTTATCAAACAAAGGTAAAACCAGTATGATCACATGGTGCGACAAGAATAAACAATTATTCAGCCAGTTAGCCAGTCCATCCCACAATTCCCTCCTTTTGTGTCTGTGAAAATATCGAAATATTGAAATGGCTGTTTCCATGAGCCAGAGAAGAACCAGTCAAGCCATCCTCGTTGTGGAACCGAATCTCCGGTCACAGCTCTCTGCATGTTCCTAATAGCCTGCAGGGCATCATGGACCGAGCAGGACATGCCGGCAGGGATGAAAGGGCAGCACGAGTCTCCCACCATGGCACACACAGCCCCGCTGGGTGGCCACTCCGTCAAGAGCAGGGCAGCCCTGGAAAATCACCTGGGCCATGGCGGCTACCCAGCCTGACTGATGCGCCGACACAGGCCCGGAACCTGCCTTCAATGGTCTTCAAATGCAGGGCGTTCCTTCCCGCTCCCACTCAAGGGAACTGAGCCATTACGATTTTGGATGAGACTGATCAGTATTTGTGTTTGAGGGACACATCCGAGCAACACACTGGATCATGGTCGTGAGCTCCGTCAATAATGTGCCCAAATGGAGGTCATTGATTCGGGAATAACAGCTCTTCTGAAGATCCCTAGATGATTATTTTTATACATAATAATCAAAAATACATCCCCATCGTCAATGGATACAATTTTTCGGGTAAATTCACTAACCAGAACAGACTGGGCCTGGTTCTAATACAACCACTATTTTAATCCCAGAATGCCTGTTTTGGACACTGTTTATGGTGGGAAAATAGCTCCAGAACCAACCTGGATCATTATTTTTACACAGAATAGTGAAAATACATCCATCTACACATTCAACACTAATTATGGGTAGAAGCACCAACCAGAACCGACTGGGCCCGGTTCTAATACGACCACTATTTTAATCGCAAAATGCCTGTTTTGGACAATGTTTATGGTGGGAAACATTATTTTTAGAGAAAATAGTGAAACTACATCCACCTACTCAACCAACACAAATTCTGGGTAAATACACCAACCAGAACCGATTGGGCCTTGTTCTAATACAACCACTATTTTTATCGCAAAATGTTTTGGACACTATTGACGGTGGGAAATATTCCCAAAACATCCCTGCATCTTTAATTTTACTCATAATAGTGAAAATGCATCCATCCACACAATTGACACTAAATCTGGGTAAAAGCGGCAACCAGAACCGACTGGGCCCGGTTCTAATACGACCACTATTTTAATCGCAAAATGCCTGTTTTGGACAATGTTTATGGTGGGAAACATTATTTTTATAGAAAATAGTGAAACTACATCCACCTACTCAACCAACACAAAATTCTGGGTCAATACACCAACCAGAACCGATTGGGCCTTGTTCTAATACAACCACTATATTTATCGCAAAATGTTTTGGACACTATTGACGATGGGAAATCTTCCCAAAACATCCCTGCATCTTTAATTTTACACACAATAGTGAAAATGCATCCATCCACACAATGGATACTAAATCTGGGTAAAAGCGGCAACCAGAACCGACTGGTCCCGGTTCTAATTCAACAACCATGCAAAATTAAGATCCATTGGAGGTTTTTTATTCTTGTATAAAAAAAGCCCCAAAACATCCCTGCATGATTATTTTTAAACAGAATAGTAAAATATACATCCCAATCATCTTTGGACACAAAATTCAGATATAAACAGCAACCAGACCCGACTGGACCCAGTTATAATGCAACTACTATTTTTTATCGCAAAATGCATGTTTTGGAGAAAATTTATGCTGGGAAATAGCCCTAGAACCATCCTGGATCTTTAATTTTAGACAGAATTGTGAAAATACATCCACCTACACAATCAACACTAACTCTGGGTAAAAGCACCAACCAGAACCGACTGGGCTTGGTTCTAATACAACCACCATGCAAAATAAAGTGCCCAAATGGAGGTCATTTATTCGGGCATAAAATAACTTCTGAACATCCCTAGATGACGATTTTTATACAGAATAGTGAAAAATACAACCCCATTCCCATCGGACACAATTTACGGGTGTATACACAAACCAGAACCGACTGGGCCTGGTTCTAATACAACCACTATGCAAAATAAAGTGCCCAAAGGGAGGTCATTGATTAGGGCATAAAAGAACTTCTGAAAATCCCTAGATGATTATTTTTATAGAAAATTGTCAAAAATACATCCCCATTATCATTTGACACAAGTTCCGGCTACATACATCAACCAGAACCGACTGGGCCTGGTTCTAATAGGACCACTATTTTAATCGCAAAGTGCCTGTTATGGACACTATTGACGGTGGGAAATATTCCCTGAACATCCCTGCATCTTTAATTTCACACAGAATAGTGAAAATGCATCCATCAAATCAAATGACCCAAAATTCTTGGTAAAAGCACCAACCAGAACCGAGTGGGCCCGGTTCTAATTCAACCACCATGCAAAATAACGATCCATAATGGAGGTTTTTGATTCTTGTATAAAAAAAGCCACAAAACATCCCTGCATGATTATGTTTAAACAGAATTGTAAACTATACATCCCCATCATCTTTGGACACAAGTTTCGGATATAAACAGCAACCAGAACCGAGACGACCCAGTTATAATGCAACTACTATTTTTTTATCACGAAATGCATGTTTTGGAGACTATTTATGGTGGCAAATACCCCTAGAACCATCCTGGATCTTTATTTTTAGACAGAATAGTGAAAATACATCCACCTACACAATCAACACTAACTCTGGGTAAAAGCACCAACCAGAACCGACTGGGCTTGGTTCTACTACAACCACGATGCAAAATAAAGTGCTCAAATGGAGGTCATTTATTCGGGCATAGAAGACCTTCTGAACATCCCTAGATGATAATTTTTTATACAGAATAGTCAAAAATACAACCCCATTCCTATTGGACACACGTTACAGGTGTATAAACACACCAGAACCGACTGGGCCTGGTTCTAATACAACCACTATTTTTGTCGCAAAATGCATGTTTTTGACACTATTTATGGTGGGAAATAGTCTCAGAACATCCCTGGATCTTTATTCTTAAAGAGAATAGTGAAATCACATCCACCCACACAATCAACACTAATTGTGGGTAAAGCACCAACCAGAACCGACTGGGCCTGGTTCTAAACAACCACTTGTAAATAAAGTGCCCAAATTGAGGTCATTTATTCGGGCATAACAGAACTTCTGAACATCCCTAGAATATTATTTTTATAAAGAATAATCAAAAATACATCCCCATCATCATTGGACACAATTTCTGGGTAAAAACACGAACCAGAACCGACTGGTCCTGGTTCTAATACAACCACTACTTTAACCGCAAAATGCCTGTTTTGGACACTGTTTGTGGTAGGAAATAGCTCCAGAACCATCCTGGATCATTATTGTTATACAAAATAGTGAAAATACATCCACTCACACAATAAACACAAATTCTGGGTAAAAGCACCAAACAAAACCGACTGGGCCTGTTTCTAAACCACCACTTGTAAATAAAGTGACCAAATGAAAGTAATTCATTCGGGCATAACAGAACTTCCGAACATCGCTAGATGATTATTTCTATACAGAATAGTCAAGTATACATCCCCATCATAATTGCACACAAGTTCCGTATACAAACACCCACCAGAACCGACTGGACCCTGTTATAATGCAACCACTAGTTTGTATCGCAAAATGCATGTTTTGGACACTATTTATGGTGGGAAATAGCCCCAGAACTGTCCTGGATCTTTATTTTTAGACAGAATAGTGAAAATACATCTACCCACACAATGGATAAAGCACCAACCAGAACCGACTGGGCCTGGTTCTTAAAAACCACCACTTGTAAATAAAGTGCCCAAATTGAGGTCATTGATTTGGGCATAACAGAACTTCTGAACATCCCTAGATGATTATTTTTATACAGAATAATCAAAAATACATCCTTATCATCATTGGACACAATTTCTGGGTAAAAACACCAACCAGAACCGCCTGGGACTGGTTCTATTACAACCACTATTTTAATCGCAAAATGCCTGCTTTGGACACTGTTTATGGTGGGAAATAGCTCCAGAATCACCTGGAATGATGCCAATGAATGACTTACTTGAATTGGACGATTTTACACTATATACACAGGAACTATGTGTCTCTGACAGTGTGTTTGGCAGCAGGGGAACGTTTCAGTTTTTATTGCCTTAATGTGCTTTTCATGGCCTGATAATTACGTTTTGGCCAAGTATGATAGTTTTCATTGTAACTTAATTTCTATCACTTTGAACGATGCCAAATAAAAAACTTACTTGAATTGGACGATTTTTCACAACATAACAGTAACTGTGTCTCTGACAGTTTGTTTGGCAGCAGGGGAACTTTTCAGTTTTTATTGCCTTCTGTACTTTTCATGCCCTGAAAATCACGTTTTGGCCAAGTATGATTGTTTTCATTATAACTTAATTTCTAGCTTGAGAATGATGCCAAATGGATAACTTACTTGAATTGGACGATTTTTCACTTTATACACAGTAACTATGTGTCTCTGACAGTTTGTTTGGCAGCAGGGGAACATGTGAGATTAGACAAAGTATCTTTGCAAATGCTTGTTCAAATTGTATAAGTTTTTGTGAGTATAACAGCATCATAGTCATCCTTATGGCTGACATGTCAGCATAAACACCCAAGTGTCTGACTGAATAAACAATCTTAGTCTTGTGATTGGGGTGAAATGTCAGCACAAATACTCAACTGTCCGACACTGATCAATTACTTTTTGCCCTGCAAATGACTGAAATGTATCTGTCCAAAGTCCTAGTGACAACTGTCAGTTTTTCATGTATTTGAGACACACACACTGGTCATTCGACTAGAGTTGCAGGAACATCGCGTTGAACAGGACCCTACTGTAGGAACTCTCACTGTCCACTTTGCAGTCTGGTAATAAACCAATTGGTCCGCGACCAATGAAAGTAGAACAATAATTAGCAAGGGCTTTATAGTCTTGGTCTGTTAATAGAGTCAGGGACTTAACTAAGACAAAGTCAGGGACTTTTGGTCTTTGTGTGTTCAGAGATATTGGGTTAATCACAAAGTAGAGATCAATTTCGGGTAATTTAGAAAATAATTGTTGTTTAAACTATTAAGTCGGTGATTAATATGGGTCAGAAAGCAACAAAAGGGATGGGTTTATTGTCAGATTGCAAAATGAAAATCGGAGAGTTACCGGGACGAGATATCATGGTCCAGCTTGGGCTAAGCCTAGTGGCCACCCAAAATGGCCTCCGACCCAGGGAATTACAGACCCAAAATATCTTCCACACCACCACATCTAACAGCTTCTACTCTCTCGACATTGTCGGGAATGATTCTGCCAAGGTAGCTGAAAGTCTAAGAGAACAGTCTGAAGATATCTGCCCAGCAGCACCAGGACAGGAACAACAAACATGGCCATTACATGTCACCCTGAAGTTCATGGGAGACCGGACGACAAGTGGTTAAACCAATTCTCACAGTTGCCCACTCAACGAATCATAATTAACCACGTATATGCAACTGACCTAATGGACAACCCATTGCCCCCCGGACACATTGCCTATGGGGATGGATCATCATCAAAAACCCTGGATGGAGAAAAACACAACGTATATGCCGTGGTGACTCAAAAAGACAACCTCAAAACAGGACGACTCCCCGGCGACTGGTCTGCACAAGCCGCAGAAATAGTGGCACTGACAGAGGCATGTAGACTATTCCTAGAACAAGACGTGACGGTGGAAAGACACAGCCCAATCCCTGCTGAATTCCTAAGAGAAATGCAAAATCATGCCCCAGAAAAAGAGAAACTGCAATGGGAAACAGAAGGAGCCACTCAGTACAAGAACGGACTCTATGCAGTAGAAAACAAGCCATGCGTCCCACGATCATTGTTTGAAGTAATTGCCAAATTGAGCCATGGGAGGAGCCATGTCTCAACAGAAGGGATGATCAGTACAGTACAACAAACAATGCATGTTCCCAGAGGTCTCCAAACTTACTTCAATTTTTTTTGCAGAAACTGTCTAAACTGCTGTAGACACAACTCTCAAGGCAATGAACGACCCAAGCATGGAACAAGGCAAACAGGAACATATCCCTTCGAGCTTCTGAACATGGATTTCATCAAACTGAACCAAAGTGCTGGACTCGTCGAACAAACCATTAGATTAGTAAAACTCAGACTCAGAAAAACCATGGAAGATACAGGAAAACCATGGCAAGAATGCCTGAGCCTGGTAAAAACGTACATGAGAATCATTCCAACAGCACAGGGATGCACACCATTTGAGGCAGTGAAAGACAGACCCTTCCACTTAACAATGTGGGAAAAAGATCTGGTGGTAGAAGAGAAAGGAGAAACAGAATCCCTCACTAAGTGGTTATGCAAAATGTTCCAAGAAAGAACTGTGATGAATGCAAAATAATCTGCCGACATCTTCTCTGTCTCCCACAGAGGAGGTCCTGCCCCCAGGAGACCTGGTACTGGTCAAGGTGATGAAAAGAAAGTGCTGGTCTTCTCCACGTTGGGACAGACCTCACCATGTGATTTTGGCCATCATCAGCTCTGTGTTCAACCACATGGGGGGAACGTACCAGAACCTTGGTACACTCCCACTGGAGGAGAATGCCCCACTAGCTAGTTCAGGAAACAATCAGGGGCCCCCAGATCTGCATCCCTTTAACCAAGACACCAATCGTCGTTCAAGTCCCTTTGCTCAGCCTACAGCTTACTCACTTGGGATTACACAGGACTGACTCCAGTTATTTTTATTGGTACCTACAAGCTCCCAGAGTCTGAGTGGTCTGGCCAGACACCTTGGACCAGGTCCTCCTCCATACAGGCTACAAAACCATCACATGGCCCCTTTCCAAAGAAGATACCACCATGACCGCTATCTTCACCAAGTTAGCCACCACCATCAAAGATGGTAAACATATGCTAGAGCTCACGACAAATATCCAACAAAAAGGCTGCATCAACCTATGCCTCCGACCGGACCGACCAGGAAAAGGCCCCCTCTTTACTATCACCATCCGCACTACTAGTCCAGCCATGGTCCCCAAAGTGATTGGTGTGAACCCCTTCGTACAACCATCCGCCACACGCCTACTCAAAATCCGTCCGGCAGGAACTCCTAAGCCTGAGTAGATACACCTTATTCTCGCCCATGTCCAAACACAGGAAGAAAACGACTACAACCCGATGATGAGGAACAGTTGGTACAGATACACCGCACTCTCAGCCCGCGCCACAACCAATGAGTTGTTATGTCTGTTCCCTCATGCCTACTGCCGTAGCCCAACCACAGCTATGGTCCAACCGACAGAACGAAGAACTCGCCAACCTCACCTACAACTGTATCCTGGGTAATCTGAGAGAATCCTTCCAGCAAAGCTCGACCGCCTACATACCATGGTCGCAGTACCATTAGCAGCTACAGTCAATACCGCAACGTATGTCCAGTGCAACAACCGAACAGACTGTTATCCATCCCGTTTCAACTTCAGCGGACCGGATCCGAAGACCCCTTTGGACCAAGTTCACGTCACCAGGTGCGCCGAGATCAGACACATTCCTTGCCAATCATCGACAGTACTGGACCAAATATGGTGGCTCTGCGAATGGCAAGTGTATATGATCATCCCCACCAATACAACTGGGCTCTGTGTCCCTACATCTGCATCCGACCACACGTACGTTCTAAGAGCAGACTCGATTCCAACTGTCGACGCCAACCCACATCTACCCACAAGGCGTCAACGACGGAGCTTTGATTTCTTCCCCCATGATTCAGTTTGGGGCTCGGATGTCCCCCTCTAATACAAACACTGGTCAGTCTCCTCCAAAATCATGATGGCGGTGTTCCCCAGGGTAGGAACAGCGAAGAACACCCTACGTCTGGAAAACATTGACTACAGATTCCAGGCCCGACACTAATCAATTACTTGTTGCCCTGCAAATGATTGAAACATATGTGTCCAAAGTCTTAGGGACAACTGTCAGTTTTGGCTGTAGTTAAGACACACTCACAGGTCATTCGACTAGAGTTGCAGTAACGTCGCAGTGAACAGGACCCCACTGTAGGAACTCTCACTGTCCACTTTGCAGTCTGGTAATACATATTTTCTATTTAAATTTATCTCACTCTTTCTTAGCCTGCTCCTGAAGTTGTATTTTCAGACCTAACAAACATTTTAGTTTTTTTGCCCTAATGTGCGTTTCATGCGCTGAAAATCACGTTTTGGCCAAGTATCATAGTTTTCACTATAACTTAACCTAACCCTAACCCTAACCCTAACCCTAACCCTTACCATAACCCTAACCCTAACCCTAACCCTAACCCTAACCCTAACCCTAACCCTAACCCTCCCTAACCCAAACCCTAACCCTAACCCTAACCCTAACCCAAACCCTAACCCTAACCCTAACCCTAACCCTAACCCTAACTTCCATCACTTAGAATGATATCAAATGAAAAACCGACTTAATTTGGACGATTATACACTATATACACAGTAACTATGTGTCACTGACAGTTTGTTTCGCTGCGGGGGAACATTTCAGTTTTTATTGCCTTAACGTGCGTTTCATGCGCTGAAAATCACGTTTTGGCCAAGTATCATAGTTTTCACTATAACTTAATTTATATCACTTAGAATGATGCTAAATGCAAAACTTACTTGAATTGGACGATTTTACACTATATACACAGTAACTATTTGTCTGTGACAGTTTGTTTCGCAGCAGGGGAACATTTCAGTTTTTATTGCCTTAACGTGCGTTTCATGCGCTGAAAATCACGTTTTGGCCAAGTATCATAGTTTTCACTATAACTTAATTTCTATCACTTAGAATGATGCTAAATGAAAAACTTACTTGAATTGGACGATAATACACTACATACACAGTAACTATGTGTCTCTGACAGTTTGTTTCGCAGCAGGGGAACATTTCAGTTTTTATTGCCCAAATGTGCGTTTCATGCGCTGAAAATCACGTTTTGGCCAAGTATCATAGTTTAACTATAACTTAATTTCCATCACTTAGAATGATGCTAAATGCAAAACTTACTTGAATTGGACGATTTTATACTATATACACAGTAACTATGTGTCTCTGACAGTTTGTTTCGCAGCAGGGGAACATTTCAGTTTTTATTGCCTTAACGTGCGTTTCATGCGCCGAAAATCACGTTTTGGCCAAAAATCATAGTTTTCACTATAACTTAATTTCTATCACTCAGAATGATGCCAAATGAAAAACCTACTTGAATTGGACGATTATACACTATATACACAGTAACTATGTGTCTCTGACAATTTGTTTGGAAGCAGGGGAACATTTCAGTTTTTATTGCTTTAATGTGCATTTCATGCGCTGAAAATCATGTTTTGGCCAAGTATCATAGTTTTCATTATAACTTAATATCTAGCCATTAGAATGATGCCAAATTAAAAACTTATTAAATTATAAAATTTGATGATATTACACTATGTATAGAGAGACATTTGTGTCTCTGACAGTTTTACACAGTTTTACAAGTTATGACTCCAGACTCTTAATTTACAATTCTGCCTTTATGGATACATTGCATCACCACCCACTGAGTGGATCACTTACCTCTCACTGTCTTTCACTTACCTTCATTCAGCATGTAGGTGTCAGATCACCTTGTACCTAATGTCTATTCATATTACCTCACCCGAAGTTATTACACAGAAGAGATTGTGTTGTGTTACCCCAAGTTTAGAGTCCCAACGGATGTGGGAAACTTACAGTGTCTGTCTGCCAGAGAGCAGCAGCTGGAACCGATTGTGACCAGGGTGGCATGGGTCCCTGATCATGTCCCTGGCTCTGCTGAGGTAACAAGGGCTGGCAATGTCTTCCAGTGAGGGCAGAGTAGCCGACGATCTTCTGCGTAGTGGTGATACCTTTCTAAATAGCCTTTTTGTCTGCTGCCGTTCTTTCCGCGTACCACCAAATGTGCTTTTTATGCGCTGATTAGCACATTTTGGTCGAATATGAAAGTTTCCAAGTGTGCACTTGACCCTGGATGACCTGGAGAGTGACAGTTACTCCTGAAGTTGAACCTTTTTTTCATCCCACAATTCAAGGAAACAATTGCAAACCCTGTTAGCCAGCCTTTCTTATATTTCGCGAGGCGAACAAACAATTGAAAGGCCAACTAGTTAGTCTTTCTTACATTCTACGATCTTTTAATTCAATTGTAAAACCAGTTTGGCTAGTCTACCTTGCATTCTATGATCTTATCAAACAAAGGTAAAACCAGTATGATCACATGGTGCGACAAGAATAAACAATTATTCAGCCAGTTAGCCAGTCCATCCCACAATTCCCTCCTTTTGTGTCTGTGAAAATATCGAAATATTGAAATGGCTGTTTCCATGAGCCAGAAAAGAACCAGTCAAGCCATCCTCGTTGTGGAACCGAATCTCCGGTCACAGCTCTCTGCATGTTCCTAATAGCCTGCAGGGCATCATGGACCGAGCAGGACATGCCGGCAGGGATGAAAGGGCAGCACGAGTCTCCCACCATGGCACACACAGCCCCGCTGGGTGGCCACTCCGTCAAGAGCAGGGCAGCCCTGGAAAATCACCTGGGCCATGGCGGCTACCCAGCCTGACTGATGCGCCGACACAGGCCCGGAACCTGCCTTCAATGGTCTTCAAATGCAGGGCGCTCCTTCCCGCTCCCACTCAAGGGAACTGAGCCATTACGATTTTGGATGAGACTGATCAGTATTTGTGTTTGAGGGACACATCCGAGCAACACACTGGATCATGGTCGTGAGCTCCGTCAATAATGTGCCCAAATGGAGGTCATTGATTCGGGAATAACAGAACTTCTGAAGATCCCTAGATGATTATTTTTATACATAATAATCAAAAATACATCCCCATCGTCAATGGATACAATTTTTTGGGTAAATTCACTAACCAGAACAGACTGGGCCTGGTTCTAATACAACCACTATTTTAATCCCAGAATGCCTGTTTTGGACACTGTTTATGGTGGGAAAATAGCTCCAGAACCAACCTGGATCATTATTTTTACACAGAATAGTGAAAATACATCCATCTACACATTCAACACTAATTATGGGTAGAAGCACCAACCAGAACCGACTGGGCCCGGTTCTAATACGACCACTATTTTAATCGCAAAATGCCTGTTTTGGACAATGTTTATGGTGGGAAACATTATTTTTAGAGAAAATAGTGAAACTACATCCACCTACTTAACCAACACAAATTCTGGGTAAATACACCAACCAGAACCGATTGGGCCTTGTTCTAATACAACCACTATTTTTATCGCAAAATGTTTTGGACACTATTGACGGTGGGAAATATTCCCAAAACATCCCTGCATCTTTAATTTTACTCATAATAGTGAAAATGCATCCATCCACACAATTGACACTAAATCTGGGTAAAAGCGGCAACCAGAACCGACTGGG
The DNA here is from genome assembly GCF_051989575.1 of Stigmatopora nigra. Lineage (NCBI taxonomy): Eukaryota > Metazoa > Chordata > Actinopteri > Syngnathiformes > Syngnathidae > Stigmatopora > Stigmatopora nigra. Next base: position 864,413 of record NW_027551611.1, read on the forward strand.
CCCGGTTCTAATACGACCACTATTTTAATCGCAAAATGCCTGTTTTGGACAATGTTTATGGTGGGAAACATTATTTTTATAGAAAATAGTGAAACTACATCCACCTACTCAACCAACACAAATTCTGGGTCAATACACCAACCAGAACCGATTGGGCCTTGTTCTAATACAACCACTATATTTATCGCAAAATGTTTTGGACACTATTGACGATGGGAAATCTTCCCAAAACATCCCTGCATCTTTAATTTTACACATAATAGTGAAAATGCATCCATCCACACAATGGATACTAAATCTGGGTAAAAGCGGCAACCAGAACCGACTGGTCCCGGTTCTAATTCAACAACCATGCAAAATTAAGATCCATTGGAGGTTTTTTATTCTTGTATAAAAAAAGCCCCAAAACATCCCTGCATGATTATTTTTAAACAGAATAGTAAAATATACATCCCAATCATCTTTGGACACAAAATTCAGATATAAACAGCAACCAGACCCGACTGGACCCAGTTATAATGCAACTACTATTTTTTATCGCAAAATGCATGTTTTGGAGAAAATTTATGCTGGGAAATAGCCCTAGAACCATCCTGGATCTTTAATTTTAGACAGAATTGTGAAAATACATCCACCTACACAATCAACACTAACTCTGGGTAAAAGCACCAACCAGAACCGACTGGGCTTGGTTCTAATACAACCACCATGCAAAATAAAGTGCCCAAATGGAGGTCATTTATTCGGGCATAAAATAACTTCTGAACATCCCTAGATGACGATTTTTATACAGAATAGTGAAAAATACAACCCCATTCCCATCGGACACAATTTACGGGTGTATACACAAACCAGAACCGACTGGGCCTGGTTCTAATACAACCACTATGCAAAATAAAGTGCCCAAAGGGAGGTCATTGATTAGGGCATAAAAGAACTTCTGAAAATCCCTAGATGATTATTTTTATAGAAAATTGTCAAAAATACATCCCCATTATCATTTGACACAAGTTCCGGCTACATACATCAACCAGAACCGACTGGGCCTGGTTCTAATAGGACCACTATTTTAATCGCAAAGTGCCTGTTATGGACACTATTGACGGTGGGAAATATTCCCTGAACATCCCTGCATCTTTAATTTCACACAGAATAGTGAAAATGCATCCATCAAATCAAATGACCCAAAATTCTTGGTAAAAGCACCAACCAGAACCGAGTGGGCCCGGTTCTAATTCAACCACCATGCAAAATAACGATCCATAATGGAGGTTTTTGATTCTTGTATAAAAAAAGCCACAAAACATCCCTGCATGATTATGTTTAAACAGAATAGTAAACTATACATCCCCATCATCTTTGGACACAAGTTTCGGATATAAACAGCAACCAGAACCGAGACGACCCAGTTATAATGCAACTACTATTTTTTTATCACGAAATGCATGTTTTGGAGACTATTTATGGTGGCAAATACCCCTAGAACCATCCTGGATCTTTATTTTTAGACAGAATAGTGAAAATACATCCACCTACACAATCAACACTAACTCTGGGTAAAAGCACCAACCAGAACCGACTGGGCTTGGTTCTACTACAACCACGATGCAAAATAAAGTGCTCAAATGGAGGTCATTTATTCGGGCATAGAAGACCTTCTGAACATCCCTAGATGATAATTTTTTATACAGAATAGTCAAAAATACAACCCCATTCCTATTGGACACACGTTACAGGTGTATAAACACACCAGAACCGACTGGGCCTGGTTCTAATACAACCACTATTTTTGTCGCAAAATGCATGTTTTTGACACTATTTATGGTGGGAAATAGTCTCAGAACATCCCTGGATCTTTATTCTTAAAGAGAATAGTGAAATCACATCCACCCACACAATCAACACTAATTGTGGGTAAAGCACCAACCAGAACCGACTGGGCCTGGTTCTAAACAACCACTTGTAAATAAAGTGCCCAAATTGAGGTCATTTATTCGGGCATAACAGAACTTCTGAACATCCCTAGAATATTATTTTTATAAAGAATAATCAAAAATACATCCCCATCATCATTGGACACAATTTCTGGGTAAAAACACGAACCAGAACCGACTGGTCCTGGTTCTAATACAACCACTACTTTAACCGCAAAATGCCTGTTTTGGACACTGTTTGTGGTAGGAAATAGCTCCAGAACCATCCTGGATCATTATTGTTATACAAAATAGTGAAAATACATCCACTCACACAATAAACACAAATTCTGGGTAAAAGCACCAAACAAAACCGACTGGGCCTGTTTCTAAACCACCACTTGTAAATAAAGTGACCAAATGAAAGTAATTCATTCGGGCATAACAGAACTTCCGAACATCGCTAGATGATTATTTCTATACAGAATAGTCAAGTATACATCCCCATCATAATTGCACACAAGTTCCGTATACAAACACCCACCAGAACCGACTGGACCCTGTTATAATGCAACCACTATTTTGTATCACAAAATGCATGTTTTGGACACTATTTATGGTGGGAAATAGCCCCAGAACTGTCCTGGATCTTTATTTTTAGACAGAATAGTGAAAATACATCTACCCACACAATGGATAAAGCACCAACCAGAACCGACTGGGCCTGGTTCTTAAAAACCACCACTTGTAAATAAAGTGCCCAAATTGAGGTCATTGATTTGGGCATAACAGAACTTCTGAACATCCCTAGATGATTATTTTTATACAGAATAATCAAAAATACATCCTTATCATCATTGGACACAATTTCTGGGTAAAAACACCAACCAGAACCGCCTGGGACTGGTTCTATTACAACCACTATTTTAATCGCAAAATGCCTGCTTTGGACACTGTTTATGGTGGGAAATAGCTCCAGAATCACCTGGAATGATGCCAATGAATGACTTACTTGAATTGGACGATTTTACACTATATACACAGGAACTATGTGTCTCTGACAGTGTGTTTGGCAGCAGGGGAACGTTTCAGTTTTTATTGCCTTAATGTGCTTTTCATGGCCTGATAATCACGTTTTGGCCAAGTATGATAGTTTTCATTGTAACTTAATTTCTATCACTTTGAACGATGCCAAATAAAAAACTTACTTGAATTGGACGATTTTTCACAACATAACAGTAACTGTGTCTCTGACAGTTTGTTTGGCAGCAGGGGAACTTTTCAGTTTTTATTGCCTTAATGTACTTTTCATGCCCTGAAAATCACGTTTTGGCCAAGTATGATTGTTTTCATTATAACTTAATTTCTAGCTTGAGAATGATGCCAAATGGATAACTTACTTGAATTGGACGATTTTTCACCTTATACACAGTAACTATGTGTCTCTGACAGTTTGTTTGGCAGCAGGGGAACATGTGAGATTAGACAAAGTATCTTTGCAAATGCTTGTTCAAATTGTATAAGTTTTTGTGAGTATAACAGCATCATAGTCATCCTTATGGCTGACATGTCAGCATAAACACCCAAGTGTCTGACTGAATAAACAATCTTAGTCTTGTGATTGGGGTGAAATGTCAGCACAAATACTCAACTGTCCGACACTGATCAATTACTTTTTGCCCTGCAAATGACTGAAATGTATCTGTCCAAAGTCCTAGTGACAACTGTCAGTTTTTCATGTATTTGAGACACACACACTGGTCATTCGACTAGAGTTGCAGGAACATCGCGTTGAACAGGACCCTACTGTAGGAACTCTCACTGTCCACTTTGCAGTCTGGTAATAAACCAATTGGTCCGCGACCAATGAAAGTAGAACAATAATTAGCAAGGGCTTTATAGTCTTGGTCTGTTAATAGAGTCAGGGACTTAACTAAGACAAAGTCAGGGACTTTTGGTCTTTGTGTGTTCAGAGATATTGGGTTAATCACAAAGTAGAGATCAATTTCGGGTAATTTAGAAAATAATTGTTGTTTAAACTATTAAGTCGGTGATTAATATGGGTCAGAAAGCAACAAAAGGGATGGGTTTATTGTCAGATTGCAAAATGAAAATCGGAGAGTTACCGGGACGAGATATCATGGTCCAGCTTGGGCTAAGCCTAGTGGCCACCCAAAATGGCCTCCGACCCAGGGAATTACAGACCCAAAATATCTTCCACACCACCACATCTAACAGCTTCTAGTCTCTCGACATTGTCGGGAATGATTCTGCCAAGGTAGCTGAAAGTCTAAGAGAACAGTCTGAAGATATCTGCCCAGCAGCACCAGGACAGGAACAACAAACATGGCCATTACATGTCACCCTGAAGTTCATGGGAGACCGGACGACAAGTGGTTAAACCAATTCTCACAGTTGCCCACTCAACGAATCATAATTAACCACGTATATGCAACTGACCTAATGGACAACCCATTGCCCCCCGGACACATTGCCTATGGGGATGGATCATCATCAAAAACCCTGGATGGAGAAAAACACAACGTATATGCCGTGGTGACTCAAAAAGACAACCTCAAAACAGGACGACTCCCCGGCGACTGGTCTGCACAAGCCGCAGAAATAGTGGCACTGACAGAGGCATGTAGACTATTCCTAGAACAAGACGTGACGGTGGAAAGACACAGCCCAATCCCTGCTGAATTCCTAAGAGAAATGCAAAATCATGCCCCAGAAAAAGAGAAACTGCAATGGGAAACAGAAGGAGCCACTCAGTACAAGAACGGACTCTATGCAGTAGAAAACAAGCCATGCGTCCCACGATCATTGTTTGAAGTAATTGCCAAATTGAGCCATGGGAGGAGCCATGTCTCAACAGAAGGGATGATCAGTACAGTACAACAAACAATGCATGTTCCCAGAGGTCTCCAAACTTACTTCAAAAATATCTTCCACACCACCACATCTAACAGCTTCTACTCTCTCGACATTGTCGGGAATGATTCTGCCAAGGTAGCTGAAAGTCTAAGAGAACAGTCTGAAGATATCTGCCCAGCAGCACCAGGACAGGAACAACAAACATGGCCATTACATGTCACCCTGAAGTTCATGGGAGACCGGACGACAAGTAGTTAAACCAATTCTCACAGTTGCCCACTGTTAGACTATAAATATTTTACCTGACTCCAATTCCTTAACTCTGTAGTCTCCAGTCTAACAATGGAGCGTGTTCAGCATCGGAGGAGACAAACCAGGGTTGAGCGAGGTTATCCACAGATGATTTATTCCATTCAAATTGATTCATACAGAGCTCCGGGTCTCCCTCCCATAGAATAAGCCCGCTGAGTGTTGATGTCCCAAAGCGGAGGATGGAAAAGACATTGTCCAAACCCGCGTTTGCCCAGTGATAGTCCAACAAAAATGCATATTCATTCGCTGATTAATAATGAGATGTGGGCTGGTCCAGGGCTGCTGTGAGGGGGGGTTTCTCTGGGCTCCACATCTTCCAGCCTTGAATCCACATCATCCAGACCTCTGTCTCCGCTGGTCCTATAAAGTCCCGACCCTCCGCCCTGCTCTTTGTTCCTCTGCCCTTTGAAGTCCTCCATCTGGTCTCTTATCAGTGTGGATCCCACCTTGAAATAAGAATCTCAGGAAGAGCCTTTTGTTAACATTATAGTTGAGGAGTCTCAGACCCATCCTTCTGTTCATATTGTATTTGAGTTGGGAACCAGTGGCGACTCTAAAACAAGACCGCCACAACAAAAGGAATGAGTAAAATGTGATATCAAAATGAAACAGCTATACTAAAAAGAATGAGTAAAATATGATATCAAAATGAAACAGCTATACTAAAAAGAATGAGTAAAATATGATATCAAAATGAAACAGCTATACTAAAAAGAATGAGTAAAATATGTCATATTCTTCACCACTCATCGAATCATAATTAACCACGTATATGCAACTGACCTAATGGACAACCCATTGCCCCCGGACACATTGCCTATGGGGATGGATCATCATCAAAAACCCTGGATGGAGAAAAACACAACGTATATGCCGTGGTGACTCAAAAAGACAACCTCAAGACAGGATGACTCCCCGGCGACTGGTCTGCACAAGCCGCAGAAAAAGTGGCACTGACAGAGGCATGTAGACTATTCCTAGAACAAGACGTGACGGTGGAAAGACACAGCCCAATCCCTGCTGAATTCCTAAGAGAAATGCAAAATCATTCCCCTGAAAAAGAGAAACTGCAATGGGAAACAGAAGGAGCCACTCAACACAAGAACGGACTCTATGCAGTAGAAAACAAGCCATGCGTGACATGATCATTGTTTGAAGTAATTGCCAAATTGAGCCATGGGAGGAGCCATGTCTCAACAGGAGGGATGATCAGTACAGTACAACAAACAATGCATGTTCCCAGAGGTCTCCAAACTTACTTAAATTTTTTTGGCAATAAACTGTCTGAACTGCTGTAGACACAACTCTCAAGGCAACGAACGACCCAAGCATGGAACAAAGCAAACAGGAACATATCCCTTCGAGCTTCTGAACATGGATTTCATCAAACTGAACCAAAGTGCTGGACTCGTCGAACAAACCATTAGAACAGTAAAACTCAGACTCAGAAAAACCATGGAAGACACAGGAAAACCATGGCAAGAATGCCTGAGCCTGGTAGAAACGTACATGAGAATCATTCCAACAGCACAGGGATACACACCATTTGAGGCAGTGAACGACAGACCCTTCCACTTAACAATGTGGGAAAAAGATCTGGTGGTCGAAGAGAAAGGAGAAACAGATTCCCTCACTAAGTGGTTATGCAAAATGTTCCAAGAAATAACTGTGATGAATGGAAAATAATCTGCCGACATCTTCTCTGTCTCCCACAGAGGAGGTCCTGTCCCCAGGAGACCTGGTACTGGTCAAGGAGATGAAAAGAAAGTGCTGGTCTTCTCCACGTTGGGACGCACCTCACCGTGTGATTTTGGCCACACCCATCGCCGTCGAAATCGAAGGAAGAGACACCTGGATACATCAGTCCCACAGTAAACAAAGTACAAGAATGAAGTGGCTACTCATCAACATCACCGCTCTGTGTTCAACCACATGGGGGGAATGTATCAGAACCTTGGTACACTCCCACTAGAGGAGAATGCCCACTAGCTGGTTCAGGAAACGATCAGGGGCCCCCAGATCTGCATACCATTAACCAAGACAACAATCGTCGTTCAAGTCCCTTTGCTCAGCCTACAGCTTACTCACTTGGGATTACACAGGACTGACTCCAGTTATTTCTATTGGTACCTACAAGCTCCCAGAGTCTGAGTGGTCTGGCCAGACACCTGGGACCAGGTCCTCCTCCATACAGGCTACTTGTTATGTCGTTCCCTCATGCCTACTGCCGTAGCCCAACCACAGCTATGGGCCAACCGACAGAACGAAGAACTCGCCAACCTCACCTAAAACTGTATCCTGGGTAATCTGAGAGAATCCTTCCAGCAAAGCTTGACCGCCTACATACCATGGTCGCAGTACCATTAGCAGCTACAGTCAATACCGCAACATATGTCCAGTGGAACAACCGAACAGACTGTTATCCATCCTGTTTCAACTTCAGCGGACCTGATCCGAAGACCTCTTTAGACCAAGTTCACGTCACCAGGTGCGCCGAGATCCGACACATTCCTTCCCAATCATGGACAGTACTGGACCAAATATGGTGGCTCTGGGAATGGCAAGTGTATATGATCATCCCCGCCAATACAACTGGGCTCTGTGTCCCTACATCTGCATCCGACCACACGTACGTTCTAACAGCAGACTCGATTCCAACTGTCGACGCCAACCCACATCTACCCACCAGGCGTCAATGACGGAGCTTTGATTTCTTCCCCCATGATTCAGTGTGGGGCTCGGATGTCCCCGTCGAATACAAACACTGGTCAGTCTCCACCAAAATCATGATGGCGGTGTTCCCCAGGGTAGGAACAGCGAAGAACACCCTACGTCTGGAAACCATTGACTACAGATTCCAGGCCTACGTCAACGCATCAGTCCGACTGCAACAAGGCTGAGAAATCCAAATAACTGCCATGACCCAGAGGATTATCCAGAATCGCCTTGCCCTCGACAGAAGAACCGCCCAGCAGGGAGGTGTGTGTGCCATGGTAGGAGACTCATGCTGCACCTTCATTCCTGCCAACGAATCCCACTCAGTCCATGATGCCTTACAAACTATGAAGAACATACAGAACGCTATGACCAAAGATCCAGTTCCACAACAAGGATGGCTTGACTTGTTCCTCTCTGGCTCATCATGGACACATACTCTTTTGAAAGCCCTAGACCAGTCGTAACTGTTATTGCTCTCGTGCTTGTTGTCCTTACTTGTTGTTTGCCCTGCTTCTCAGCTTTAATCAAACGTACCATTAATCCCACAGTCGAACAAATCATGATTGTTGAAACCCAGCTAATGCTAACTCGTATTCACATGCAACAATCCATATCCCAATCTGACATTGATGCTGTGCTACTGTCTGACACTGATTAATATATCTTTGCTATTCTGAGACGCCTGGTACCCTTCCTGGTCGGTCTAAACTCCAGTTTGAAATAATTTGTGAAGAATTTTGTTCAAAAGTAGCGTCGCTAACAAACGATGTTCCGATGTGTTTATACTCACAAATAGGAGGGATATGTAAGATTAGACAAAGTATCTTTACAAATGCTTGTTCATATTGTATTAGTTTTTGTAAGTATAACAGCATCGTAGTAATCCTTATGGCTGACATGTCAGCATAAACACCAAACTGTCTGACTGAATAATAAAGCTTAGTCTTGTGATTGGGTTGACATGTAATCACAAATACTCAACTGTCCGACACTGATCAATTACTTTTTGCCCTGCAAATGACTGAAACGTATCTGTCCAAAGTCTTAGGGACAACTGTCAGTTTTGCCTGCATTTAAGACACACTTACTGGTCATTCGACTAGAATTGCAGTAACATCGCGTTGAACAGGACCCCACTGCAGGAATTCTCACTGTCCACTTTGCAGTCTGGTAATACATATTTTCTTTTTATATTTATCTCACTCTTTCTTAGCCTGCTCCTGAAGTTGTATTTTCAGCCCTAACAAACATTTCAGTTTTTTTTGCCTTAGTGCTTTTCATGCGCTGAAAATAACGTTTTGGCCAAGTATGGTAATTTTCATTATAACTTAATTTCTATCACTTAGAATGATGCGAAATGAAAAAAAGTACTTGGATTGGAGAATTTTACACTATATACAAAGTAACTATGTGTCTCTGACGATTTGTTTGGCAGCAGGGGAACACTTCAGTTTTTATTGCCTTATGTGCTTTTCATGCACTGAAAATCATGTTTTGGCCGAGTATGATAGTTTTCATTATAACTTATTTTCTATCACTAAGAATGAAAAAAAAATGAAAATCTTACTTGAATTGGACGATTATACACTATATACACATTAACTATGTGTCTCTGACAGTTTGTTTCGCAGCAGGGGAACATTTCAGTTTTTATTGACTTAAAGTGCTTTTCATGCGCTGAAAATCACGTTTTGGCCAAGTATCATAGTTTTCACTGTAACTTAGTTTCTATCACTCAGAATGATAACAAATGAAAAACTTACTTGAATTGGACGATAATACACTATATACACAGTAACTATGTGTCTCTGACAGTTGGTTTCGCAGCGGGGGAACATTTCAGTTTTTATTGCCTTAATGTGCATTTCATGCGCTGAAAATCACGTTTTGGCCAAGTATCATAGTTTTCACTGTAACTTAGTTTCTATCACTCAGAATGATAACAAATGAAAAACTTACTTGAATTGGACGATAATACACTATATACACAGTAACTATGTGTCTCTGACAGTTTGTTTCGCAGCGGGGGAACATTTCAGTTTTCATTGCCTTAATGTGCATTTCATGCGATGAAAATCACGTTTTGGCCAAGTATCATAGTTTTCACTATAACTTAATTTCTATCACTCAGAATAATGCCAAAAGAAAAACCTACTTGAATTGGACGATTATACACTATATACACAGTAACTATGTGTCTCTGACAGTTTGTTTGGAAGCAGGGGAACATTTCAGTTTTTATTGCCTTAACGTGCGTTTCATGCGCTGAAAATGACGTTTTGGCCAAGTATCATAGTTTTCACAATAACTTAATTTCTAGCCATTAGAATGATTTTAAATGAATAACTTACTCGAATTGGACGATTTCACACTATATACACTGTAACTAAGTGTCTCTGACAGTTTGTTTGGCAGCAGGGGAACATTTCAGTTTTTTTTGCCTTAATGTGCTTTTCATGCGCTGAACATCATGTTTTGGCCAAGTATCATAGTTTTCACTATAACTTAATTTCTAGCACTTAGAATGAGGCCAAATGAAAAACTTATTAAATTATAAAATTTGATGATATTACACTATGTATAGAGAGACATTTGTGTCTCTGACAGTTTTACACAGTTTTACAAGTTATGACTCCAGACTCTTAATTTACAATTCTGCCTTTATGGATACATTGCATCACCACCCCCTGAGTGGATCACTTACCACTCACTGTCTTGCACTTACCTTCATTCAGCATGTAGGTGTCAGATCAACTTGTACCTAATGTCTATTCATATTACCTCACCCGAAGTTATTACACAGAAGGGATTGTTTTGTGTCACCCCAAGTTTAGAGTCCCAACGGATGTGGGAAACTTACAGCGTCTGTCTGCCAGAGAGCAGCAGCTGGAACCGATTGTGACCAGGGTGGCATGGGTCCCTGATCATGTCCCTGGCTCTGCTGAGGTAACGAGGGCTGGCAATGTCTTCCAGTGAGGGCAGAGTAGCCGACGATCTTCTGCGTAGTGGTGATACCTTTCTAAATAGCTTTTTTGTCTGCTGCCGTTCTTTCCGCGTACCACCAAATGTGTTTCTTATGCGCTGATAAGCACATTTTGGTCGAATATTAAAGTTTCCAAGTGTGCACTTGACCCTGGATGACCTGGAGAGTGACAGTTACTCCTGAAGTTGAACCTTTTTTTCATCCCACAATTCAAGGAAACAATTGCAAACGCAAATGCATGTTTTTGACACTATTTCTGGTAGGAAATAGTCTCAGAACATCCCTGGATCTTTATTCTTACAGGGAATAGTGAAAATACATCCACTCACACAATCGACACTAATTGTGGGTAAAGCACCAACCAGAACCGACTGGGCCTGGTTCTAAACAACCACTTGTAAATAAAGTGTCCAAATTGAGGTCATTGATTCGGGCATAACAGAACTTCTGAACATCCCTAGAATATTATTTTTATAAAGAATAATCAAAAATACATCCCCATCATCATTGGACACAATTTCAGGGTAAAAACACGAACCAGAACCGACTGGTCCTGGTTCTAATACAACCACTACTTTAACCGCAAAATGCCTGTTTTTGACACTGTTTGTGGTGGGAAATAGCTCCAGAACCATCCTTGATCATTATTGTTATACAAAATAGTGAAAATACATCCACTCACACAATAAACACAAATTCTGGGTAAAAGCACCAACCAAAACCGACTGGGCCTGTTTCTAAACCACCACTTGTGAATAAAGTGAACAAACACCCACCAGAACCGACTGGACCCTGTTATAATGCAACCACTATTTTGTATCGCCTGTTTTGGACACTGTTTATGGTGGGAGATAGCTCCAGTATCACCTAGAATGATGCCAATGAAAGACTTACTTGAATTGGACGATTTTACACTATATACACAGGAACTATGTGTCTCTGACAGTGTGTTTGGCAGCAGGGGAACGTTTCAGTTTTTATTGCCTTAATGTGCTTTTCATGGCCTGATAATCACGTTTTGGCCAAGTATGATAGTTTTCATTGTAACTTAATTTCTATCACTGTCAGGTTTAATTACCTTCGTCCGTAATTATCAATAACTGCAGGAAGACATCTTATTCAATTATTGACATTTAATTAAATAGAAATGGATACAACAGGTAAAAGCCTCCGGAGGGGAGCGTTACAGCAAGTGTCACCTTACAACTTCCGAACGTCTCCTCGAATAGACGTTTTCGTCCCATTCTTATGGTCACAAGTTACAGAGTTGTTGATCATTCCATCACGTATGAGTAAAAACAACATCTGGGACTACAATAACAATCAAAGTATTTTACTAATAACAAAAACAGGGACTAGACCTAACAATATTTAGATTAGAGTAATTATACAACCTCCTTGACCTAAGAATCATATAATATAATCATAATCATATAATCGTTACATACAGAAAAACCCGAAGTGTACTGTTACATAACGATAACAATATTCTTGTTATTGTCCGAATAGCCCTGTCCTCGTCACCAAGGGCCCACCAAATCTCAAGGACCCAGATTGGGTGGATTGTTTGTATAACCATCCTGGAACAGGCTGTCCAGGTTAAAGATGACTTGGTGTGACCTCAACACTTTTGAAAAACAGAAAGAGAATGATTTAACAAAGTAATGAATTGATACAGAGAAAAGAAAGAGAATGATTTAATAAAGAAATGAATTAATATAACTATTATAATAGTAAAACAGAACAAACCCAACATTCCCCCGTTTTTATAATATGTATGTTATTAGTCATTTCATAGTAATCACTAAATGGTAATGTCGGGTGACTGTGATTTTTCCCGCCTACTCCTTACTCCCATGGCTGGTCTGAAAGAGAAAAAACATAATTATATTCGTCCAATTGGTCCTCGGATTTACCGTACTCCTGGACCTCACTGCTTTCCCCAAACCGTCCCATAAGATACAACTCATGTACTTTAGAATTTGTAGGGGCAATTGCAGTCGTTATAAGTCGGCTTAGCAAGGAGCGCAAACAGGGGATACTACATCACCCACACAATGTTAGGATAGCGGTAATTGTGACTATAGTCACCACGAAGGATGTAGCCAAATCTTTAGATTTTCCAAAGGTCTTATCCCACCAATCTGACAATGCGGACGTATCTACTCCAGAGTGCTCTTGCATATTGCGGTTCAGTGTTTGCAGGCCAGTAATGGCCCTGGTGAGAGATCCACTGGGTGACGCGTTGTTCGGTATGAAGGTGCAACATTGTTTTCCAAACATTGCACACACGCCCCCTGTTTCAAGGATCATATCCACCGCTATGCGATTCTGGAACGCCATCAGACTGGTAGCTGCCAGTTGTTCCTTCATGGCCACAAATCCCTGTTCAGTATAATTTCCAAGTTTTGAACATTGTAATGTAAGTAATTTATTCTATCCACATTTTTGTTTGGGGTGATTAGAAGGAAGATAGACTCCCAACCTGCTGCGATCTGATTAGCCAGCTTATACTCATCTGGTACGCCCCGGGGGATGCCAATCGCATCAATGTATGTTGGATCTCCTTCCCTCCATGCCTCTCGACGATGTCGGGAGGGTCGACCCTTCAGCAATTATTCTGAACCGCCAATTGTATCTCCTCCACTGTGGATGGAAAAACAGACATCGGTAAGAGCAGTGAGACCAAAGTACCTAGTCCTGCCGCGTTTCGGCAGGAGTCGTATAATTTATCTACCACCCCGCCACCATAGGCCAGAACGTGGTATCAGGGGTGTAGTTTGTTTTAGAACGCCGGTACACCACGTCTCATTTATCGCCCCCAGCTTCAGACCATGCCCTGTAAGGTTTAAGCAGGTAAAATGATTAAACAGTGGAAAAATTGACTTCCTATTTACCGCGTAACAGGATAAACACTGCTTCAATATTTTTTTCTTGCCAAGTAGGACACGTTTTTTCATTTCTAAAAACACTTTTCCCCAAATGAATGGTGATTGAGGGAGTTGTTAGATCCCATCGTATTTTCCCTTGTCTGGTAGTTTATCCTAATCCTTTGTAAGATGGTTTAGTCTCAATTGAAACCATATGGAGACGTCAAACCCAATATAAAAGAGTTCCCTATAGTTTTATGGTATTGCTTGCTGAGCAATAATCTTTTCAATTAATATTGGTGTTTCCCGTATTTTATTAAGTCAGAAAGTTTATCTTACCCGTCCCCTCAATGTTTCAATTGAGACCACCCTTTTACCAAAGTAGCTCCACCAAGTGCTTGTCCTCTTTACACTCCATTAACAGCGCCCAATTATCCCCCGTTTGGGAAATCCCTGTTTCAGAAATAAATTTCACAGGTTAATATGTCAGTCCAAGCTTTCCAATCTTGACCAATTTCTGCAACAAGGCTTTTCCCAATCTTCAATTTTTTTGCTGTTAATGTACCACACATATTTCCCACCATAGATTGACACCTTGTACGGCAACCGGGACGTCGCCGAGTCCAAATATATTTTTTTAATTTGGAAATTTGATTTAGTAGGTAATGTTAATTAAATGTAAATGTGTATGTTTCTCGGTTTACCCTCCCGTAAGAAGGTGTATCCTCAATTGAAACGCCTCCGCCTTTTTCTCCAACTGGAGAAAACAACCCTACTGTGGAAAGGAATAGAATCACAATCATCATTAATCTCATTGCCCCAAAAGCAATAATTGTTTTCAACATGACTTTTTGTCTTTGTTTAGGGAGTTTTCCTCTTGAAACGTTTCAATTTAGACAACCTTCTTACTGTGGGAAAGGTGCATCCTGTCAGGAGTCGCTGGATCGCCTCTCCTGACATGACGTCACGGTAGTTATCAGCCGTGGCTAATTACGTGATTGGATTATTTTTGGTATTTAAGCATTGTGACTTTCTGTGGACGCCGTTGGATCGTCTGATGTAGTACTGGTTTAGTTCTGGTTTCGTTTCCTGTTAATCCTCGTAGTCATTGCTGTTTCCATGACGCCCCGCCGCATGTTGTTTTCGTTTGTAATGAGTGGTCAAGCTAAGTTGTTGAAGTTATGTTACCCCGTTCAATAAATCAACCTACAAGAGCTACAGACCTGCCTCACCTTTCCATTCCTTCGGCGACTCTGCATCTGGGTTCAACTTCCCCTCCGATCGCCTCGCACTACGCGGCGGCGATCGTAACAGCACGATCCAACCATTATGGACCCAGCGGAGCGCCACCCACGCTCGCGGCGACGCACTCGGCGACGCCGCAAACCATCCACCTCGAAGACACCGGACTGCTTGGAATGTATAAGTAACCCCTCAGAATCGTTTAGGAATTTTGTAATGAACACACCGTGGTGCGGGGCTCTCAGGCACATCATTGCTAGAGATGAGCCGCAGCTGGTAGGAAAGTTAGAGCCGCAGCGTACTCATACGCCCCACCACTGCTATGCACGTCGCCCTGGGAAGCCTTTACCGTTACATCATGATGCCCAGGTGCGTACAACCACCAGAGAGCGCCCAAGTTATCTTATGCCTATGCCCAGAGGAATTGATTCACCATGAAGGGAGCCTGAAGATTTTGGTGAGGAGGACATCATTGAGGAAATTGATTTTTTCGCTGGCGTTTCGGAATCTGATGATGAATTCTTTGACCAATTCGGACCCCGAGACCTTCCACTGGAGGAGGATTATCCCGATTGTTCCCCCGATAATTCCTATTACAAATACCCCGACCAGCAATTACAGAGTGGGCTAACCACCAATTGTGGGGCGCGGCGTGGTGGCGGGGGTGCTGTGCAGTCCTCCCAGAGGAGGCGCCGAGCGCCACGCCGTAGAGCGAAGCGAAAGCAATGCCTGGACACACTAACCACTGTCCAAGTTACGCGCCCGCCCACGTCCCTCCAAGCTCTTTTTCCGACCACGTCCCTCCAAGCTCCTTTTCCGACCACGTTCCTCCAAGCTCCTTTCCAAGTGCCCGAAGTTACTCGGCCGACCACGCCTTTCCAAGTGCCCGAAGTTACTCGGCCGACCACGCCTTTCCAAGTGCCCGAAGTTGCTCGGCCGACCACGCCTTTCCAAGTGCCCGAAGTTACTCGGCCGACCACGCCTTTCCAAGTGCCCGAAGTTACTCGGCCGACCCCGCTGTACCAGCAGCTCCTAAGGACTATGCAGCCCTCCCCGTTCCAAGTGGCCGAAGTCACTCGGCCGACCACGCTTTTCCAAGTGCCCGAAGTTACTCGGCCGACCCCGCTGTACCAGCAGCTCCTAAGGACTATGCAGCCCTCCCTGTTCCAAGTGGCCGGAGTAACTCGGCCCAGCGCGCCGTTTCAAGTGCCCCAAGCTCCTGTGCCAAGGCCACGCAAATTACTCCCGTTGCCCTTGGGGTCGCCGGTCGCACCCGTACCGAAGCCACGGATCAGGTTTCTGGTGACGGAGGGCCAATCTAGCACCGCTCTCCCAAGCACCGCTCTCCCAAGCACCGCTCTCCCAAGCACCGCTCTCCCTAGCACCGCTCTCCCTAGCACCGCTCTCCCAAGCACCGCTCTCCCAAGCACCGCTCTCCCAAGCACCGCTCTCCCAAGCACCGCTCTCCCAAGCACCGCTCTCCCAAGCGCCTGCCCGTCCAGCGCCTGCCCGCCCAGAAGTGGCGACGATGCTCCGGCGCTCGATGAAGACGGGGCCGGCGACGTCGAGAGTGGTATTTCGCCGGAGTCCCTGGAAGATGGGACTGGCGACATCGAGAGAGGCAATTCGCCGGAGTCCCTGGAGGAAGGGGCTGGCGACGTCGAGAGTGCCAATTCGCCGGTGCCCCTGGAGGAAGAAGCCGGTGACGTCGAGAGAGGCAATTCGCCGGTGCCCCTGGAGGAAGAAGCCGGTGACGTCGAGAGAGGCAATTCGCCGGAGTCCCTGGAGGAAGGGGCTGGCGATGTCGAGAGTGCCAGTTCGCCGGTGCCCCTGGAGGAAGAAGCCGGTGACGTCGAGAGAGGCAATTCGCCGGAGTCCCTGGAGGAAGGGGCTGGCGATGTCGAGAGTGCCAATTCGCCGGTGCCCCTGGAGGAAGAAGCCGGTGACGTCGAGAGTGGTAATTCGCTGGTGCCCCTGGAGGAGGAAGCCGGTGACGTTGAGAGTGGCAATGCGCCGGAGTCCCTGGCAGTAGGGGCTGGCGAGGTCAAGAGTGGTAATTCGCCGGAGTCCCTGGAAGAAGGGACTGGCGACGTCGAGAGAGGCAATTCGCCGGAGTCCCTGGAGGAAGGGGCTGGCGACGTCGAGAGTGCCAATTCGCCGGTGCTCCTGGAGGAAGAAGCCGGTGACGTCGAGAGCGCCAATTTGCCGTTGCCCCTGGAGGAAGGGGCTGGCGACGTCAAGAGTGGTAATTCGCCGGTGCTCCTGGAGGAAGAAGCCGGCGACGTCCAGAGAAGCAATGATCCGGGTTCCTGGGAGACGAGGGCTGTCCACCCCCCGAGCAAACAGGGTAAGGTGCCCGACCGTACTAAACTTCTAATATTTCCTGAAGGCAGGCAGTTTGGCAAAGACTTAAGGGACCAGCTGGGATGCCTGCCGGACCGACCACTGCCTCGTCTCGTTTCTGGCCGGCGCGGACGCCCGCCGGATCGACCTCAGCCTCGTCTTGTATCCGGCCTGCGCGGACGCCCGCCGGATCGACCACAGCCTCGTCACGTTCTTGGCCGGCGCGGACGCCCGCCGGATCGACCACAGCCTCGTCTCGTTTCTGGCCGGCGCGGACGCCCGCCGGATCGACCACTGACTCGTCTCGTTTCTGGCCGACGCGGACGCCCGCCGGACCGACCACTGCCTCGTCTCGTTTCTGGCCGGCGCGGACGCCCGCCGGATCGACCACTGACTCGTCTCGTTTCTGGCCGGCGCGGACGCCCACCGAATCGACCACCGCCTCGTCTCGTTTCTGGCCGGCGCGGACGCCTGCCGGATCGACCTTAGCCTTGTTTCGTTTCTGGCCGGCGCGGACGCCCGCCAGACCTGCCACTGACTCGTCTCGTTTCTGGCCGGCGCGGACGCCCGCCGGAGCGACCTCTCCGTCTGTTCTTGGGTTGGTGTGGAAGACCACCGGACAATTCTAGATCTCCCACCCACCCTCCCTGCTTGTTCCCGTTTCTCATGTTGTAATTGACCTTGGGACGTCTAGAATCCGTCCCTTAGAGGGGGTGTACTGTCAGGAGTCGCTGGATCGCCTCTCCTGACATGACGTCACGGTAGTTATCAGCCGTGGCTAATTACGTGATTGGATTATTTTTGGTATTTAAGCATTGTGACTTTCTGTGGACGCCGTTGGATCGTCTGATGTAGTACTGGTTTAGTTCTGGTTTCGTTTCCTGTTAATCCTCGTAGTCATTGCTGTTTCCATGACGCCCCGCCGCATGTTGTTTTCGTTTGTAATGAGTGGTCAAGCTAAGTTGTTGAAGTTATGTTACCCCGTTCAATAAATCAACCTACAAGAGCTACAGACCTGCCTCACCTTTCCATTCCTTCGGCGACTCTGCATCTGGGTTCAACTTCCCCTCCGATCGCCTCGCACTACGCGGCGGCGATCGTAACACATCCGTGTCCCCTTTCAGTAACAAGGACCCTCCCACTTTGCGTTGCTCCGATGTTTCTTCTTTTATACTGCTTATCAGCATCCAGTCTTCAAGAATCACCGTCGCTTCGTCCGTTTCCTGTTGACAAGCAAAATCTCCCTCTGATAGTCTAAATTTGGTGTGTGCGGTTTTTTTTTTCTGATAGATTCGCCTCATCATCCAATTGTCATTGTGTAGTGAATAATAACAATTTGTAAGGTCTACCAAACAGGACTTCATATAAGGTCCGCCAATTGTGGATGGTAGACAACTATTATATTCACAAAATGGGAGTCATTATCACTATAAATAGCTTCTGGAATTCCATATCGTGGAATGATATCTATATGATCTAATAAAAATAAAATAAAATCTATATGTATTTTTTGAAATGGATATGTGGGTATGCATATAGATTTAAACCCTAAGCCTTGTAGTGCCGTTGTAGCAAGGCCACCTCCCCCTTGTCGAGACATAGGTCTTCCCTTGACTCAAGCCCAAATTATTTTCTTTATTGATCTTTTATTGATAGATTATGTCTCGGTGGTCTGCCAATCAAAAAACACAAAAAGACAAACTATCATTCACGCTCACACTCATAAAAAGAAGAATTTAGTGTGTTCAACCAGTCTAGCATCCATAATTTCATTTTGTGGGAGTAAACTGGAGTACCCGGAGAAAATCCACAAATTCTCGAGGACGCCATGAATACCCCACATTCCGGAAAGTCTGGATCCACCCCGCATTCATTAGTAGATCCTTTAATATACACACCCCCATTCTAGCATTTTAACCGTTTGTAAAAAATTTACCTTCAAGTTTCACACAAAGTTATATCCTTTTTAATGCTATCAGTTTAGCTGTTTGTTCCCCGAATTGAGGTGGCAATAGTTTCACATCTAAGGTTTTTATTTTCACAGCCGCCATGACCTAATGGCCCCCTATCATGTTTTTGGAAAATCCCAATTCCCTTTAATAGCATGCCAATCACCTTTTAATGCGGCCATCCAATTTTGTTTCCACTTTTTTTTTTCCCCAGGTGATAAAATAATCTCCCCCATTTGTAAAACAAATTCATCCACGCCTAATTTATACAACATGACGCCTATGGCCTTTATTACGTCGCCTTGACTCCAAATTCTATGAACCAAGATAACACGCCGAATTTGTAAGCGAATTTCCCCCATCCCATTTTGTTCATAGACAACCCATCTACCTAAAGCGTCACTTGTTTCAAAACATGAAAGTGTTACGATCGCCGCAGCGTAGTGCGAAGCGATCGGAGGGGAAGTTGAACCCAGATGCAGAGTCGCCGAAGGAATGGAAAGGTGAGGCAGATCTGTAGCTCTTGTAGGTTGATTTAATAAACGGGGTAACATAACTTAAACAACTTGGCTTGTCCACTCATTACAAACGAAAGTACATGCGGCGTGGCGTCAAATGGAAACAGCAATTACTACCAGGATTAACAGGAAACGAAACCAGAACTTAACCAGTACTACACCAGGACGAAACCAGACGATCCAACGCAGTCCACAGAAAGTTACAATGCTTAAATACCAAAAATAATCCAATCACGTAATTAGCCACAGGTGATAACTATCATGACGTCATGTCAGGAGAGGCGATCCAGCGACTCCTGACAGTACACCCCCTCTAAGGGACGGATTCTAGACGTCCCAAGGTCAATTACAACATGAGAAACGGGAACAAGCAGGGAGGGTGGGTGGGAGAGCTACAATTGTCCGGTGGTCTTCCACACCAACCCAAGAACAGACGGAGAGGTCACTCCGGCGGGCGTCCGCGCCAGCCAGAAACGAGACAAGTCAGTGGCAGGTCTGGCGGGCGTCCGTGCCGGTCAGAAACAAGACGGGGCAGAGGCAAGTCTGGCGGGCGTCCGTGCCGGTCAGAAACAAGACGGGGCAGAGGCAAGTCTGGCGGGCGTCCGTGTCGGCCAGAAACAAGACGAGGCTGTGGTCGATCCGGTGGGCGTCCGCGCCGGCCAGAAACGAGACGAGTCAGTGGCAGGTCTGGCGGGCGTCCGCGCCGGCCAGATACGAGACGAGGCGGTGGTCGATCCGGCGGGCGTCCGCGCCGGCCAGAAACAAGACGAGGTTGTGGTCGGTTCGGCGGGCGTCCGCGCCGGCCAGAAACGAGACGAGGCAGTGGTCGATCCGGCTGGCGTCCGCGCCGGCCAGAAACGAGACGAGGCAGTGGTCGGTCCGGCGGGCGTCCGCGTCGGCCAAGAACGTGACGAGGCAGTGGTCGGTCCGGCGGGCGTCCGCGCCGGCCAGAAACGAGACGAGGCTGTGGTCGATCCGGCGGGCGTCCGCGTCGGCCAGAAACGAGACGAGGCTGAGGTCGATCCGGCGGGCGTCCGCGCCGGCCAGAAACGAGACGAGGCTGTGGTCGATCCGGCGGGCGTCCGCGTCGGCCAGAAACGAGACGAGGCTGAGGTCGATCCGGCGGGCGTCCGCGCCGGCCAAAAACGAGACGAGGCAGTGGTCGGTCCGGCAGGCATCCCAGCTGGTCCCTTAAGTCTTTGCCAAACTGCCTGCCTTCAGGAAATATTAGAAGTTTAGTACGGTCGGGCACCTTACCCTGTTTGCTCGGGGGGTGGACAGCCCTCTTCTCCCAGGAACCCGGATCATTGCTTCTCTGGACGTCGCCGGCTTCTTCCTCCAGGGGCACCGGCGAATTGGCACTCTCGTCATCACCAACCCCTTCCTCCAGGGACTCCGGCGAATTGCCTCTCTCGTCGCCAGTCCCATCTGCCAGGGACTCCGGCGAATTGCCTCTCTCGACTTCACCGGCTTCTTCCTCCAGGGGCACCGGCGAATTGGCACTCTCGACGTCGCCAGCCCCTTCCTCCAGGGACTCCAGCGAATTGCCTGTCTCGACGTCACCGGCTTCTACCTCCAGGGGCACCGGCGAATTGGCACTCTCGACGTCGCCAGCCCCTTCCTCCAGGGACTCCGGCGAATTGCCTCTCTCGATGTCGCCAGTCCCATCTTCCAGGGACTCCGGCGAAATACCACTCTCGACGTCGCCGGCCCCGTCTTCATCGAGCGCCGGAGCATCGTCGCCACTTCTGGGCGGGCAGGCGCAGGACGGGCAGGCGCTTGGGAGAGCGGTGCTAGGGAGAGCGGTGCTTGGTAGAGCGGTGCTTGGGAGAGCGGTGCTAGGGAGAGCGGTGCTTGGGAGAGCGGTGCTTGGGAGAGCGGTGTTAGAATGGCCGTCCGTCACCAGAAACCTGATCCGTGGCTTCGGTACGGGTGCGACCGGCGACCCCAAAGGCAACGGGAGTAATTTGCGTGGCCTTGGCACAGGAGCTTGGGGCACTTGAGACGGCGCGCTGGGCCGAGTAACTTCGGCCACTTGGACAGGCGTGGTCGGCCGAGTGACTTCGGGCACTTGGAACGGGGAGGGCTGCATAGTCCTTAGGAGCTGCTGGTACAGCGGGGTCGGCCGAGTAACTTCGGGCACTTGGAAAAGCGTGGTCGGCCGAGTGGCTTCGGCCACTTGGAACGGGGAGGGCTGCAAAGTCCTTAGGAGCTGCTGGTACAGCGGGGTCGGCCGAGTAACTTCGGGTACTTGGAAAAGCGTGGTGGTGGTCGGAAAAGGAGCTTGGAGGGACGTGGTCGGAAAAGGAGCTTGGAGGGACGTGGTCGGAAAAGGAGCTTGGAGGGACGTGGTCGGAAAAGGAGCTTGGAGGGACGTGGTCGGAAAAGGAGCTTGGAGGGACGTGGGCGGGCGCGTAACTTGGACAGTGGTTAGCGTGTCCCGGCATTGCTTTCGTTTCGCCCTACGGCGTGGCGCTCGGCGCCTCCTCTGGGAGGATTGCACAGCACCCCCGCCATCACGTCGTGCCCCATAATTGGTGGCTAGCCCACTCTGTAATTGCTGGTCGGGATATTTGTAATAGGAATTATCGGGGAAACAATCGGGATAATCCTCCTCCAGTGGAAGGTCTCGGGGTCCGAATTGGTCAAAGAATTCCTCATCGGATTCCGAAACGCCAGCGAAAAAATCAATTTCCTCAATGATGTCCTCCTCACCAGACTCTTCAGGCTCCCTCCATGGTGAATCAATTCCTCTGGGCATAGGCATAAGATAACTTGGGCGCTCTCTGGTGGTTGTACGCACCTGGGCCTCATGATGAAACGGTAAAGGCTTCCCAGGGCGACGTGCATAGCAGTGGTGGGGCGTATGAGCACGCTGCGGCTCCAACTTTCCCACCAGCCGTGGCTCATCTCCAGCAATGATGTGCCTGAGAGCCCCGCACCACGGTGTGTTCATTACAAAATTCCTAAACGATTCTGAGGGGTTACTTATACATTCCAAGCAGTCCGGTGTCTTCGAGGTGGATGGTTTGCGGCGTCGCCGAGTGCGTCGCCGCGAGCGTGGGTGGCGCTCCGCTGGGTCCATATTGGTTGGATCGTGCTGTTACGATCGCCGCCGCGTAGTGCGAAGCGATCGGAGGGGAAGTTGAACCCAGATGCAGAGTCGCCGAAGGAATGGAAAGGTGAGGCAGATCTGTAGCTCTTGTAGGTTGATTTAATAAACGGGGTAACATAACTTAAACAACTTGGCTTGTCCACTCATTACAAACGAAAGTACATGCGGCGTGGCGTCAAATGGAAACAGCAATTACTACCAGGATTAACAGGAAACGAAACCAGAACTTAACCAGTACTACACCAGGACGAAACCAGACGATCCAACGCAGTCCACAGAAAGTTACAATGCTTAAATACCAAAAATAATCCAATCACGTAATTAGCCACAGGTGATAACTATCATGACGTCATGTCAGGAGAGGCGATCCAGCGACTCCTGACAGAAAGGCCCCACTAGAATTCGTGCATCCAGCGCCAAATAGAGCCTATTTACACATTTGTCTCAAACTTGTTTTAGATATGGGGTCCCCAATTTCCCAAAATTTCCCAGAATTAATGTACTACCACATCCTGTCAAAAACCCAAAACGACTAACATAACCTGTTTCTAAGCCAGATTCTGGAATTAGGAGAATTTCTCCTTTCCCTCCCTTATCTAAGCTTGTTATTGTCACTCGTTATCACTGTAACATTCAGGCGTATTAACCCCATCGTTGCTAAAGTTCTCACCAATTTGCATGCCCTTAAAGCAGTAAAAAGCAACGTTATTTGGTTGTATCAATTGACCAATGCTTATCCAATCTGTAATATCCTTAAAGTCATCAATATGACCTGTGACAAAGCATATTTCCTCCTGCCAGGACAACAGACAATGTTCTTTCAAGTGCACTTTGAAAAACATTCCATGTTACTCCATTCTTAGGGAAAATATGCTCATCCTAAACCAATTATTTTATTTACAATTCACCTAATTATTTGGATGAATGCCATGAATTTTATCATGCCACCATTGCATTGTAAATTTCCCATCTGATGTCGTTAACAGCCAAATAATTCAATACCTACTATACTTTGTAAATCACCTCATATGTTGTTTACTTAAGACACGAGTCATTTCCCATAGCCTGTTACCAAAACAAAAATCTACAACAATTAAATAAGAGAAATCAACCTTTTGTTAGACAATTCCTAATTATAAACTTTAATGTTTTAAAAACCTTATCGTCACCAATATACCATAATATTGTAAATTTTGTCATCCTGGCCTTTTTTTTCTTTTAAACAGCCAACCTCCTGGATTAAAGTATTTTGAATAATCAAAAAATTCTGAAATAGTATTAATATTATTTTATCCTCCAAAAGCTAGTTTCCTTTAACTAAGAGCCCTTTGAAATCCACAATTGCTCAAAAATGACTATTTTGGTCTATTTCCCAAATCCAAAGCTTTTTACCAAATCAACCTTTTACTAAACAGATTTTCTATCCTCTTAATACATTTCATTTTAAAACCCAAAATATCAATGCGAAAGCATTCGCATAACCTTGCATTTCTTGCAGCCCATGTATTGTTCTTATTCTGAAAAGTCCAAACAGAAAACGCAATTAGCCGTTAACTATGACCTCCACTCTTGCTGCGAAAACAGCATTGTTATCTTATGTTTACAAACCAGCTTTTTCCCTGTGCCCAAATACAACGCTTTTTAGAGAAGACAACCATTAAAACGTCAAATTAACCCCTCTTCCGATATTCAACTACATCACAATATTTTTCCAAGACCCCATATATCCAGAATATGTATGCTGCAAGCACAACAATATGGCAAAAACCCATTTTCTGCCCTCAAGTTTGCTTCAGCACCCCCAAGGCCAATTATTATTATTATAATGTCTTCACGGAAGGGATCACAAAATTGTAGTCGTTTACACGGTCCGAACGCTCCCGAAAGCCCAACACAGTTAAATCGTCTGCCCCGCGGCCCACATGTTTCACTCCCATCTAATCAGCAGCCGCTGCACCAGAAACGCTTCCCCCGCAGTTGACACATTTTTTGGCAAGTCTAGAGCATAATAAAAACACAGGTGACATTCCCTGCTAAACATTTAAATGATCATTTTGTATATATTCTTTTGTCTTTTTAAACACCATCTTCCCGTTAGCGGACGGGATCAAAAACCAAGCTGCAATAAGCCATCACATTGCTGTAAATTGACATTACATATAGGTTATATTAACAAAGCACCACCAGCACTTGGAAATAACCATTCTAATTGTTGTTATACAAGCCCAAGCATCACAAAAAAACCCAATTTATTGTAATCACAAAACGTCATACCCGGATTAACCAAATTAAATACCAGTGTCTCCATTAATTTTCTAGCTCAACATTCTCGTATCCAAAATCCACATTCCAAATCATTCTAAGCCGACATTCCTTGTTTTCAGAGACCCTCTAGTCTGGGTAATCATGTAATATATATACCTCCATTTTTTTTTTTTTTACAACTTATCTCTGATTTTTGTCGAACTTTACACCATCTCTTCTCCCTCTATTTTTGTTAAACTTCCTCCGCGCCCGTCACCTATCTCGGTAAATATTTTCCCCGTCAGCCGAGGAGGCCCCGCTATTTTTTCTTACCAAACAGTACTTTCCCGCCGCCACGGTCTTAAATATATCCCCGTTATCCGAGGGAACCCCCACTATTTTCCCAAAATAGTATTTTTAACTTCTCCCCGGCCTTATTTCGCCATTAGTGTCTGTGGAACAAGCTGTTACACTTTTATCCACTCACATATTATTTATATATGTATATTACCTCCATTAGTGTCTGTGGAACAAGCTGTTACACTTTTATCCACTCACATATTATTTATATATGTATATTACCTCTATGCATTAGTGCATATATTATCCTGTATTTTATGCATTTTAAGCTGGCCAGCAAACCCATTTTTATTTATCCATAAATATAGCTGTGTAATAATTTTAAAGCGCTTTGTCTTTCCAATTTTTTCCAATCCTTACAAGTTAGACGTATTTTTTGGATCGTCATCCAAACCCGCCTTACAACACGTGTTTCCCATATTTTACTTTTATTTTTTGTAGTGAGTTCGTGTGCCTCACACAGTTAACTCTATTATTTATTATTATTATTAATATTATTATTATCTATTCGACTGTATCGACTGTATCTCCTAGGCCTTTCCTAATTTTACTGCAGAAACCACACAAACACCATACAACGTATATTCGTGCCTACCCTTTAGACACAGGACACTCCCCGGCCCCAATATTGTACCTCTAGTACAATATATTCGTGCCTACCCCTGAGACACAGGACACTTTCCAGCAAAGTGCCCCACCGTACCTGCCATTGACTAGTATAAACACAGGGTTTTATCGCCGTCACCCAGGACGCGAAACCAGCCCAACAATGGGCCTCACATACAATGTCCCTTTAACGCATTTGGAAACACCTTCACAACATGCAGACATTAATGTGGACTTACCCGAGATCCATCAGATGTCTCCCTCCAGCAGGAAAAGTCTTCAACCGCCGAGAATCCAGGCGCCCCCGTCGAAAAACTCCGGCCCACCAAGGGTTTTGAAGACGCCGTGCGCACGGTCACTTACCAGATGTCGAACAGCAGCGCCTGGGTTCTCGCTCCGGTATATTGACCTCCATGGCTCAGAAGGACCAAAATGTCAGGTTCATTAATAATTACCTTCGTCCGTAATTATCAATAACTGCAGGAAGACATCTTATTCAATTATTGACATTTAATTAAATAGAAATGGATACAACAGGTAAAAGCCTCCGGAGGGGAGCGTTACAGCAAGTGTCACCTTACAACTTCCGAACGTCTCCTCGAATAGACATTTTCGTCCCATTCTTATGGTCACAAGTTACAGAGTTGTTGATCATTCCATCACGTATGAGTAAAAACAACATCAGGGACTACAATAACAATCAAAGTATTTTACTAATAACAAAAACAGGGACTAGACCTAACAATATTTAGATTAGAGTAATTATACAACCTCCTTGACCTAAGAATCATATAATATAATCATAATCATATAATCGTTACATACAGAAAAACCCGAAGTGTACGGTTACATAACGATAACAATATTCTTGTTATTGTCCGAATAGCCCTGTCCTCGTCACCAAGGGCCCACCAAATCTCAAGGACCCAGATTGGGTGGATTGTTTGTATAACCATCCTGGAACAGGCTGTCCAGGTTAAAGATGACTTGGTGTGACCTCAACACTTTTGAAAAACAGAAAGAGAATGATTTAACAAAGTAATGAATTGATACAGAGAAAAGAAAGAGAATGATTTAATAAAGAAATGAATTAATATAACTATTATAATAGTAAAACAGAACAAACCCAACAATCACTTAGAACGATGCGAAATAAAAAACTCACTTGAATTGGACGATTTTACACTATATACACAGTAACTGTGTCTCTGACAGTTTGTTTGGCAGCAGGGAAACTTTTCAGTTTTTATTGCCTTAATGTACTTTTCATGCCCTGAAAATCACGTTTTAGCCAAGTATGATTGTTTTCATTATAACCTAATTTCTAGCCATGAGAATGATGCCAAATGGATAACTTACTTGAATTGGACGATTTTACACTATATACACAGTAACTATGTGTCTCTGACAGTTTGTTTGGCAGCAGGGGAACATGTAAGATTAGACAAAGTATCTTTGCAAATGCTTATTCATATTGTATACATTTTTGTGAGTATAACAGCATCGTAGTCATCCTTATGGCTGACATGTCAGCATAAACACCCAACTGTCTGACTGAATAAACAATCTTAGTCTTGTGATTGGGGTGACATGTCAGCACAAATACTCAACTGTCTGACACTGATTAATTACTTTTTGCCCTGCAAATGACTGAAATGTATCTGTCCAAAGTCTTAGTGACAACTGTCAGTTTTTCCTGTATTTAAGACACACACACCGGTCATTCGACTAGAGTTGCAGGAACATCGCGTTGAGCAGGACCCTACTGTAGGAACTCTCACTGTCCACTTTGCAGTCTGGTAATAAATCAATTGGTCCGGGACCAATGAAAGTAGAATGACAATTAGCAAGGGCTTTATAGTCTTGGTCTGTTAATAGAGTCAGGGACTTAACTAAGACAAAGTCAGGGACTTTTGGTCTTTGTGTGTTCAGAGATATTGGGTTAATCACAAAGTAGAGATCAATTTCGGGTAATTTAGAAAATAATTGTTGTTTAAACTATTAGGTCGGTGATTAATATGGGTCAGAAAGCAACAAAAGGGATGGGTTTATTGTCAGATTGCAAAATGAAAATCGGAGAGTTACCGGGACGAGATATCATGGTCCAGCTTGGGCTAAGCCTAGTGGCCACCCAAAATGGCCTCCGACCCAGGGAATTACAGACCAAAAATATCTTCCACACCACCACATCTAACAGCTTCTACTCTCTCGACATTGTCGGGAATGATTCTGCCAAGGTAGCTGAAAGTCTAAGAGAACAGTCTGAAGATATCTGCCCAGCAGCACCAGGACAGGAACAACAAACATGGCCATTACATGTCACCCTGAAGTTCATGGGAGACCGGACGACAAGTGGTTAAACCAATTCTCACAGTTGCCCACTCAACGAATCATAATTAACCACGTATATGCAACTGACCTAATGGACAACCCATTGCCCCCCGGACACATTGC
Source organism: Stigmatopora nigra (assembly GCF_051989575.1). NCBI lineage: Eukaryota > Metazoa > Chordata > Actinopteri > Syngnathiformes > Syngnathidae > Stigmatopora > Stigmatopora nigra. The sequence goes on from NW_027551611.1 coordinate 892,917, forward strand.
CTATGGGGATGGATCATCATCAAAAACCCTGGATGGAGAAAAACACAACGTATATGCCGTGGTGACTCAAAAAGACAACCTCAAGACAGGACGCCTCCCCGGCGACTGGTCTGCACAAGCCGCAGAAATAGTGGCACTGACAGAGGCATGTAGACTATTCCTAGAACAAGACGTGACGGTGGAAAGACACAGCCCAATCCCTGCTGAATTCCTAAGAGAAATGCAAAATCATTCCCCAGAAAAAGAGAAACTGCAATGGGAAACAGAAGGAGCCACTCAACACAAGAACGGACTCTATGCAGTAGAAAACAAGCCATGCGTGACATGATCATTGTTTGAAGTAATTGCCAAATTGAGCCATGGGAGGAGCCATGTCTCAACAGGAGGGATGATCAGTACAGTACAACAAACAATGCATGTTCCCAGAGGTCTCCAAACTTACTTAAATTTTTTTGGCAATAAACTGTCTGAACTGCTGTAGACACAACTCTCAAGGCAATGAACGACCCAAGCATGGAACAAGGCAAACAGGAACATATCCCTTCGAGCTTCTGAACATGGATTTCATCAAACTGAACCAAAGTGCTGGACTCGTTGAACAAACCATTAGAACAGTAAAACTCAGACTCAGAAAAACCATGGAAGATACAGGAAAACCATGGCAAGAATGCCTGAGCCTGGTAAAAACGTACATAAGAATCATTCCAACAGCACAGGGATGCACACCATTTGAGGCAGTGAAAGACAGACCCTTCCACTTAACAATGTGGGAAAAAGATCTGGTGGTAGAAGAGAAAGGAGAAACAGAATCCCTCACTAAGTGGTTATGCAAAATGTTCCAAGAAAGAACTGTGATGAATGCAAAATAATCTTCCGACATCTTCTCTGTCTCCCACAGAGGAGGTCCTGTCCCCAGGAGAGCTGGTACTGGTCAAGGTGATGAAAAGAAAGTGCTGGTCTTCTCCACGTTGGGACGGACCTCACCGTGTGATTTTGGCCATCATCATCACCGCTCTGTGTTCAACCACATGGGGGGAACGTACCAGAACCTTAGTACACTCCCACTGGAGGAGAATGCCCCACTAGCTAGTTCAGGAAACAATTCAGGGACAATGTTTATGGTGGGAAACATTATTTTTATAGAAAATAGTGGGTTCAATAATACCTAATTCAACAACCATGCAAAATTAAGATCCATTGGAGGTTTTTTTATTCTTGTATAAAAAAGCCCCAAAACATCCCTGCATGATTATTTTTAAACAGAATAGTAAAATATACATCCCAATCATCTTTGGACACAAGTTTCAGATATAAACAGCAACCAGACCCGACTGGACCCAGTTATAATGCAACTACTATTTTTTATCGCAAAATGCATGTTTTGGAGAAAATGTACGCTGGGAAATAGCCCTAGAAGCATCCTGGATCTTTAATTTTAGACAGAATTGTGAAAATACATCCACCTACACAATCAATACTAACTCTGGGTATAAGACCCAACCAGAACCGACTGGGCTTGGTTCTAATACAACCACCATGCAAAATAAAGTGCCCAAATGGAGGTCATTTATTCGGGCATAAAATAACTTCTGAACATCCCTAGATGACGATTTTTATACAGAATAGTGAAAAATACAACCCCATTCCCATCGGACACAAGTTACGGGTGTATACACAAACCAGAACCGACTGGGCCTGGTTCTAATACAACCACTATGCAAAATAAAGTGCCCAAAGGGAGGTCATTGATTAGGGCATAAAAGAACTTCTGAAAATCCCTAGATGATTATTTTTATAGAGAATAGTCAAAAATACATCCCCATTATCATTTGACACAAGTTCCGGCTACATACATCAACCAGAACCGAATGGGCCTGGTTCTAATAGGACCACTATTTTAATCGCAAAGTGCCTGTTATGGACACTATTGACGGTGGGAAATATTCCCTGAACATCCCTGCATCTTTAATTTCACACAGAATAGTGAAAATGCATCCATCAAATCAAATGACACTAATTCTTGGTAAAAGCACCAACCAGAACCGACTGGGCCCGGTTCTAATTCAACCACCATGCAAAATAACGATCAAAATGGAGGTTTTTGATTCTTGTATAAAAAAGCCACAAAACATCCCTGCATGATTATGTTTAAACAGAAGAGTAAAATATACATCCCCATCATCTTTGGACACAAGTTTCGGATATAAACAGCAACCAGAACCGAGACGACCCAGTTATAATGCAACTACTATTTTTTATCGCAAAATGCATGTTTTGGAGACTATTTATGGTGGCAAATACCCCTAGAACCATCCTGGATCTTTATTTTTAGACAGAATAGTGAAAATACATCCACCTGCACAATCAACACTAACTCTGGGTAAAAGCACCAACCAGAACCGACTCGGCTTGGTTCTACTACAACCACCATGCAAAATAAAGTGCCCAAATGGAGGTCATTTATTCGGGCATAGAAAAACTTCTGAACATCCCTAGATGATATTTTTTAATACAGAATAGTCAAAAATACAACCCCATTCCTATTGGACACACGTTACGGGTGTAGACACAAACCAGAACCGACTGGGCCTGGTTCTAATACAACCACTATTTTTGTCGCAAAATGCATGTTTTTGACACTATTTATGGTGGGAAATAGTCTCAGAACATCTCTGGATCTTTATTCTTACAGAGAATAGTGAAAATACATCCACTCACACAATCGACACTAATTGTGGGTAAAGCACCAACCAGAACCGACTGGGCCTGGTTCTAAACAACCACTTCTAAATAAAGTGTCCAAATTGAGGTCATTGATTCGGGCATAACAGAACTTCTGAACATCCCTAGAATATTATTTTTATGAAAAATAATCAAAAATACATCCCCATCATCATTGGACACAATTTCTGGGTAAAAACACAAACCAGAACCAACTGGTCCTGGTTCTAATACAACCACTACTTTAACCGCAAAATGCCTGTTTTGGACACTGTTTGTGGTGGGAAATAGCTCTAGAACCATCCTTGATCATTATTGTTATACAAAATAGTGAAAATACATCCACTCACACAATAAACACAAATTCTGGGTAAAAGCACCAACCAAAACCGACTGGGCCTGTTTCTAAACCACCACTTGTGAATAAAGTGACCAAATGAAAGTAATTCATTCGGGCATAACAGAACTTCTGAACATCCCTAGATGATTATTTCTATACAAAATAGTCAAGTATACATCCCCATCATAATTGGACACAAGTTCCGTATACATACACCCACCAGAACCGACTGGACCCTGTTATAATGCAACCACTATTTTGTATCGCCTGTTTTGGACACTGTTTATGGTGGGAGATAGCTCGTATCACCTAGAATGATGCCAATGAAAGACTTACTTAAATTGGACGATTTTACACTATATATACAGGAACTATGTGTCTCTGACAGTGTGTTTGGCAGCAGGGGAACGTTTCAGTTTTTATTGCCTTAATGTGCTTTTCATGGCCTGATAATCACGTTTTGGCCAAGTATGATAGTTTTCATTGTAACTTAATTTCTATCACTTTGAACGATGCCAAATAAAAAACTTACTTGAATTGGACGATTTTTCACTACATAACAGTAACTGTGTCTCTGACAGTTTGTTTGGCAGCAGGGGAACTTTTCAGTTTTTATTGCCTTAATGTACTTTTCATGCCCTGAAAATCATGTTTTGGCCAAGTATGATTGTTTTCATTATAACTTAATTTCTAGCTTGAGAATGATGCCAAATGGATAACTTACTTGAATTGGACGATTTTTCACTTTATACACAGTAACTATGTGTCTCTGACAGTTTGTTTGGCAGCAGGGGAACATGTGAGATTAGACAAAGTATCTTTGCAAATGCTTGTTCAAATTGTATAAGTTTTTGTGAGTATAACAGCATCATAGTCATCCTTATGGCTGACATGTCAGCATAAACACCCAACTGTCTGACTGAATAAACAATCTTAGTCTTGTGATTGGGGTGACATGTCAGCACAAATACTCAACTGTCCGACACTGATCAATTACTTTTTGCCCTGCAAATGACTGAAATGTATCTGTCCAAAGTCCTAGTGACAACTGTCAGTTTTTCCTGTATTTGTGACACACACACTGGTCATTCGACTAGAGTTGCAGGAACATCGCGTTGAACAGGACCCTACTGTAGGAACTCTCACTGTCCACTTTGCAGTCTGGTAATAAACCAATTGGTCCGGGACCAATGAAAGTAGAACAATAATTAGCAAGGGCTTTATAGTCTTGGTCTGTTAATAGAGTCAGGGACTTAATTAAGACAAAGTCAGGGACTTTTGGTCTTTGTGTGTTCAGAGATATTGGGTTAATCACAAAGTAGAGATCACTTTCGGGTAATTTAGAAAATACTTGTTGTTTAAACTATTAAGTAGTTGATTAATATGGGTCAGAAAGCAACAAAAGGAATGGGTTTATTGTCAGAATGCAAAATGAAAATCGGAGAGTTACCGGGACGAGATATCATGGTCCAGCTTGGGCTAAGCCTAGTGGCCACCCAAAATGGCCTCCGACCCAGGGAATTACAGACCAAAAATATCTTCCACACCACCACATCTAACAGCTTCTACTCTCTCGACATTGTCGGGAATGATTCTGCCAAGGTAGCTGAAAGTCTAAGAGAACAGTCTGAAGATATCTGCCCAGCAGCACCAGGACAGGAACAACAAACATGGCCACTACATGTCACCCTGAAGTTCATGGGAGACCGGACGACAAGTAGTTAAACCAATTCTCACAGTTGCCCACTGTTAGACTATAAAATTTTTACCTGACTCCAATTCCTTAACTCTGTAGTCTCCGGTCTAACAATGGAGCGTGTTCAGCATCGGAGGAGACAAACCAGGGTTGAGCGAGGTTATCCACAGATGATTTATTCCATTCAAATTGATTCATACAGAGCTCCGGGTCTCCCTCCCATAGAATAAGCCCGCTGAGTGTTGATGTCCCAAAGCGGAGGATGGAAAAGACATTGTCGAAACCTGTGTTTGCCCAGTGATAGTCCAACAAAAATGCATATTCATTCGCTGATTAATAATGAGATGTGGGCTGGTCCAGGGCTGCTGTGAGGGGGGGTTTCTCTGGGCTCCACATCTTCCAGCCTTGAATCCACATCATCCAGACCTCTGTCTCTGCTGGTCCTATAAAGTCCCGACCCTCCGCCCTGCTCTTTGTTCCTCTGCCCTTTGAAGTCCTCCATCTGGTCTCTTATCAGTGTGGATCCCACCTTGAAATAAGAATCTCAGGAAGAGCCTTTTGTTAACATTATAGTTGAGGAGTCTCAGACCCATCCTTCTGTTCATATTCTATTTGAGTTGGGAACCAGTGGCAACTCTAAAACAAGACCGCCACAACAAAAGGAATGAGTAAAATGTGATATCAAAATGAAACAGCTATACTAAAAAGAATGAGTAAAATATGATATCAAAATGAAACAGCTATACTAAAAAGAATGAGTAAAATATGATATCAAAATGAAACAGCTATACTAAAAAGAATGAGTAAAATATGTCATATTCTTCACCACTCATCGAATCATAATTAACCACGTATATGCAACTGACCTAATGGACAACCCATTGCCCCCGGACACATTGCCTATGGGGATGGATCATCATCAAAAACCCTGGATGGAGAAAAACACAACGTATATGCCGTGGTGACTCAAAAAGACAACCTCAAGACAGGACGCCTCCCCGGCGACTGGTCTGCACAAGCCGCAGAAATAGTGGCACTGACAGAGGCATGTAGACTATTCCTAGAACAAGACGTGACGGTGGAAAGACACAGCCCAATCCCTGCTGAATTCCTAAGAGAAATGCAAAATCATTCCCCAGAAAAAGAGAAACTGCAATGGGAAACAGAAGGAGACACTCAACACAAGAACGGACTCTATGCAGTAGAAAACAAGCCATGCGTGACACGATCATTGTTTGAAGTAATTGCCAAATTGAGCCATGGGGGGAGCCATGTCTCAACAGGAGGGATGATCAGTACAGTACAACAAACAATGCATGTTCCCAGAGGTCTCCAAACTTCATTTTTTTTGGCAGAAACTGTCTGAACTGCTGTAGACACAACTCTCAAGGCAACGAACGACCCAAGCATGGAACAAGGTAAACAGGAACATATCCCTTCGAGCTTCTGAACATGGATTTTATCAAACTGAACCAAAATGCTGGACTCGTCGAACAAACCATTAGAACAGTAAAACTCAGACTCAGAAAAACCATGGAAGACACAGGAAAACCATGGCAAGAATGCCTGAGCCTGGTAGAAACGTACATGAGAATCATTCCAACAGCACAGGGATGCACACCATTTGAGGCAGTGAACGACAGACCCTTCCACTTAACAATGTGGGAAAAAGATCTGGTGGTAGAAGAGAAAGGAGAAACAGATTCTCTCACTAAGTGGTTATGCAAAATGTTCGAAGAAAGAACTGTGATGAATGCAAAATAATCTGCCGACATCTTCTCTGTCTCCCACAGAGGAGGTCCTGTCCCCAGGAGACCTGGTACTCGTCAAGGTGATAAAAAGAAAGTGCTGGTCTTCTCCACGTTGGGACGCACCTCACCGTGTGATTTTGGCCACACCCACCGCCATCAAAATCGAAGGAAGAGACACCTGGATACATCAGTCCCACAGTAAACAAAGTACAAGAATGAAGTGGCTACTCATCATCATCACCGCTCTGTGTTCAACCACATGGGGGGAATGTATCAGAACCTTGGTACACTCCCACTGGAGGAGAATGCCCCACTAGCTGGTTCAGGAAACGATCAGGGGCCCCCAGATCTGCATCCCATTAACCAAGACACCAATCGTCGTTCAAGTCCCTTTGCTCAGCCTACATCTTACTCACTTGGGATTACACAGGACTGACTCCAGTTATTTCTATTGGTACCTACAAGCTCCCAGAGTCTGGTTGGTCTGGCCAGACACCTGGGACCAGGTCCTCCTCCATACAGGCTACAAGACCATCACATGACCCCTTTCCAAAGAAGCTACTACCATGACCGCTAACTTCACCAAGTTAGCCACCACCATCAAAGATGGTAAACATACGCTGGAGCTCACGACCAATATCCAACAGAAAGGCTGCATCAACCTATGCCTCTGACCGGACCGACCAGTAAAAGGCCCCCTCTTTTACTATGACCATCCGCACTACTAGTCCAGCCAAAGGTCCCCAAAGTGATTTGTGTGAACCCCTTCGTAAAACCATCCGCCACACGCCTACTCAAAATCCGTCCGGCAGGAACACCTAAGCCTGAGGAGATACACCTTATTCTCGCCCATGTCCAAACACAGGAAGAAAACGACTACAACCCGATGATGAGGAACAGTTGGTACAGATACACCGCACTCACAGCCCGCGCCACAACCAATGAGTTGTTATGTCTGTTCCCTCATGCCTACTGCCGTAGCCCAACCACAGCTATGGTCCAACCGACAGAACGAAGAACTCGCCAACCTCACCTACAACTGTATCCTGGGTAATCTGAGAGAATCCTTCCAGCAAAGCTCGACCGCCTACATACCATGGTCGCAGTACCATTAGCAGCTACAGTCAATACCGCAACGTATGTCCAGTGCAACAACCGAACAGACTGTTATCCATCCTGTTTCAACTTCAGCGGACCGGATCCGAAGACCCCTTTGGACCAAGTTCACGTCACCAGGTGCGCCGAGATCAGACACATTCCTTCCCAATCATGGACAGTACTGGACCAAATGTGGTGGCTCTGCGAATGGCAAGTGTATATGATCATCCCCACCAATACAACTGGGCTCTGTGTCCCTACATCTGCATCCGACCACACGTACGTTCTAACAGCAGACTTGATTCCAACTGTCGACGCCAACCCACATCTACCCACCAGGCGTCAACGACGGAGCTTTGATTTCTTCCCCCATGATTCAGTTTGGGGCTCGGATGTCCCCCTCTAATACAAACACTGGTCAGTCTCCTCCAAAATCATGATGGCGGTGTTCCCCAGGGTAGGAACAGCGAAGAACACCCTACGTCTGGAAACCATTGACTACAGATTCCAGGCCCGACACTAATCAATTACTTGTTGCCCTGCAAATGATTGAAACGTATGTGTCCAAAGTCTTAGGGACAACTGTCAGTTTTGGCTGTAGTTAAGACACACTCACTGGTCATTCGACTAGAGTTGCAGTAACATCGCAGTGAACAGGACCCCACTGTAGGAACTCTCACTGTCCACTTTGCAGTCTGGTAATACATATTTTCTATTTAAATTTATCTCACTCTTTCTTAGCCTGCTCCTGAAGTTGTATTTTCAGACCTAACAAACATTTCAGTTTTTTGCCCTAATGTGCGTTTCATGCGCTGAAAATCACGTTTTGGCCAAGTATCATAGTTTTCACTATAACTTAACCTAACCCTAACCCTAACCCTAACCCTAACCCTTACCATAACCCTAACCCTAACCCTCCCTAACCCAAACCCTAACCCAAACCCTAACCCTAATTTCCATCACTTAGAATGATATCAAATGAAAAACCGACTTAATTTGGACGATTATACACTATATACACAGTAACTATGTGTCATTGACAGTTTGTTTCGCAGCGGGGGAACATTTCAGTTTTTATTGCCTTAATGTGCATTTCATGCGCTGAAAATCACGTTTTGGCCAAGTATCATAGTTTTCACTATAACTTAATTTCTATCACTTAGAATGATGCCAAATGAAAAACTTACTTGAATTGGACGATAATACACTATATACACTGTAACTATGTGTCTCTGACAGTTTGTTTCGCAGCAGGGGAACATTTCAGTTTTTATTGCCTTAACGTGCGTTTCATGCGCTGAAAATCACGTTTTGGCCAAGTATCATAGTTTTCACTATAACTTAATTTCTATCACTTAGAATGATGCTAAATGCAAAACTTACTTGAAATGGACGATTTTACACTATATACACAGTAACTATGTGCCTCTGACAGTTTGTCTCGCAGCAGGGGAACATTTCAGTTTTTATTGCCTTTACGTGCCTTTCATGCGCTGAAAATTACGTTTTGGCCAAGTATCATAGTTTTCACTATAACTTAATTTCTAGCACTTAGAATGATGCCAAATGCAATACTTACTTGAATTGGACGATTTTACACTATATACACAGTAACTATGTGTCTCTGACAGTTTGTTTCGCAGCAGGGAAACATTTCAGTTTTTATTGCCTTAACGTGCGTTTCATGCGCTGAAAATCACGTTTTGGCCAAGTATCATAGTTTTCACTATAACTTAATTTCTATCACTTAGAATGATGCTAAATGAAAAACTTACTTGAATTGGACGATAATACACTATATACACAGTAACTATGTGTCTCTAAAAGTTTGTTTCGCAGCAGGGGAACATTACAGTTTTTATTGCCTTAATGTGCGTTTCATGCGCTGAAAATCACGTTTTGGCCAAGTATCATAGTTTTCACTATAACTTAATTTCTAGCACTTAGAATGAGGCCAAATGAAAAACTTACTTGAATTGGACAATTGTACACTACATACACAGTAACTATGTGTCTCTGACAGTTTGTTTCGCAGCAGGGGAACATTTCTGTTTTTATTGCCTTAACGTGCGTTTCATGCGCTGAAAATCACGTTTTGGGCAAGTATCATAATTTTCACTATAACTTAATTTCTATCACTTAGAATGATGCTAAATGCAAAACTTACTTGAATTGGACGATTTTACACTATATACACAGTAACTATGTGCCTCCGACAGTTTGTTTCGCAGCCGGGCAACATTTCAGTTTTTATTGCCTTAACGTGCTTTTCATGTGCTGAAAATCACGTTTTGGCCAAGTATCAAAATTTTCAATATAACTTAATTTCCATCACTTAGAATGATGCTAAATGCAAAACTTACTTGAATTGGACGATTTTACACTATATACACAGTAACTATGTGTCTCTGACAGTTTGTTTGGCAGCAGGGGAACATTTCAGTTTTTATTGCCTGAATGTGCTTTTCATGCGCTGAAAATCATGTTTAGGCCAAGTATCATGGTTTTCATTATAACTTAATATCTAGCCATTAGAATGATGCCAAATTAAAAACTTATTAAATTATAAAATTTGATGATATTACACTATATATAAAGAGACATTTGTGTCTCTGACAGTTTTACACAGTTTTACAAGTTATGACTCCAAACTCTTAATTTACAATTCTGCCTTTATGGATACATTGCATCACCACCCCCTGAGTGGATACCTTACCTCTCACTGTCTTTCACTTACCTTCATTCAGCATGTAGGTGTCAGATCACCTTGTACCTAATGTCTATTCATATTACCTCACCCGAAGTTATTACACAGAAGGGATTGTGTTATGTTACCCCAAGTTTAGAGTCCCAACGGATGTGGGAAACTTACAGCGTCTGTCTGCCAGAGAGCAGCAGCTGGAACCGATTGTGACCAGGGTGGCATGGGTCCCTGATCATGTCCCTGGCTCTGCTGAGGTAACGAGGGCTGGCAATGTCTTCCAGTGAGGGCAGAGTAGCCGACGATCTTCTGCGTAGTGGTGATACCTTTCTAAATAGCCTTTTTGTCTGCTGCCGTTCTTTCCGCGTACCACCAAATGTGCTTTTTATGCGCTGATAAGCACATTTTGGTCGAATATGAAAGTTTCCAAGTGTGCACTTGACCCTGGATGACCTGGAGAGTGACAGTTACTCCTGAAGTTGAACCTTTTTTTCATCCCACAATTCAAGGAAACAATTGCAAACCCTGTTAGCCAGCCTTTCTTATATTTCGCGAGGCGAACAAACAATTGCAAGGCCAACTAGTTAGTCTTTCTTACATTCCACGATCTTTATTCAATTGTAAAACCAGTTTGGCTAGTCTACCTTGCATTCTACGATCTTATCAAACAAAGGTAAAACCAGTATGACCACATGGTGCGACAAGAATAAACAATTATTAAGCCAGTTAGCCAGTCCATCCCACAATTCCCTTCTTTTGTGTCTGTGAAAATATCGAAATATTGAAATGGCTGTTTCCATGAGCCAGAGAAGAACCAGTCAAGCCATTCTCGTTGTGGAACCGAATCTCCGGTCACAGCTCTCTGCATGTTCCTAATAGCCTGCAGGGCATCATGGACCGAGCAGGACATGCCGGCAGGGATGAAGGGGCAGCACGAGTCTCCCACTATGGCACACACACAGCCCCGCTGGGTGGCCACTCCGTCAAGAGCAGGGCAGCCCTGGAAAATCACCTGGGCCATGGCGGCTACCCAGCCTGACTGATGCGCCGACACAGGCCCGGAACCTGCCTTCAATGGTCTTCAAATGCAGGGCGTTCCTTGCCGCTCCCACTTAAGGGAACTGAGCCATTAGGATTTTGGATGAGACTGACCAGTATTTGTGTTTGAGGGACACATCCGAGCCACACACTGGATCATAGTCGTGAGCTCCGTCAATAATGTGCCCAAATGGAGGTCATTGATTCGGGAATAACAGAACTTCTGAAGATCCCTAGATGATTATTTTTATACATAATAATCAAAAATACATCCCCATCGTCAATGGATACAATTTTTCGGGTAAATTCACTAACCAGAACAGACTGGGCCTGGTTCTAATACAACCACTATTTTAATCCCAGGATACCTGTTTTGGACACTGTTTATGGTGGGAAAATAGCTCCAGAACCATCCTGGATCATTATTTTTACACAGAATAGTGAAAATACATCCATCTACACATTCAACACTAATTATGGGTAGAAGCACCAACCAGAACTGACTGCGCCCGGTTCTAATACGACCACTATTTTAATCGCAAAATGCCTGTTTTGGAAAATGTTTATGGTGGGAAATATTATTTTTAAAGAAAATAGTGAAACTACATCTACCTACTCAATCAACACAAATTCTGGGTAAATACACCAACCAGAACCGATTGGGCCTTGTTCTAATACAACCACTATTTTTATCGCAAAATGTTTTGGACACTATTGACGGTGGGAAATATTCCCAAAACATCCCTGCATCTTTAATTTTACTCATAATAGTGAAAATGCATCCATCCACACAATTGACACTAAATCTGGGTAAAAGCGGCAACCAGAACCGACTGGGCCCGGTTCTAATACGACCACTATTTTAATCGCAAAATGCCTGTTTTGGACAATGTTTATGGTGGGAAACATTATTTTTATAGAAAATAGTGAAACTACATCCACCTACTCAACCAACACAAATTCTGGGTAAATACACCAACCAGAACCGATTGGGCCTTGTTCTGATACAACCACTATTTTTATCGCAAAATGTTTTGGACACTATTGACGGTGGGAAATCTTCCCAAAACATCCCTGCATCTTTCATTTTACACATAATAGTGAAAATGCATCCATCCACACAATTGACACTAAATCTGGGTAAAAGCGGCAACCAGAACCGACTGGTCCCGGTTCTAATTCAACAACCATGCAAAATTAAGATCCATTGGAGGTTTTTTTATTCTTGTATAAAAAAGCCCCAAAACATCCCTGCATGATTATTTTTAAACAGAATAGTAAAATATACATCCCAATCATCTTTGGACACAAGTTTCAGATATAAACAGCAACCAGAACCGACTGGGCCTGGTTCTAATAGTACCACTATTTTAATCGCAAAGTGCCTGTTATGGACACTATTGACGGTGGGAAATATTCCCTGAACATCCCTGCATCTTTAATTTCACACAGAATAGTGAAAATGCATCCATCAAATCAAATGACACTAATTCTTGGTAAAAGCACCAACCAGAACCGACTGGGCCCGGTTCTAATTCAACCACCATGCAAAATAACGATCAAAATGGAGGTTTTTGATTCTTGTATAAAAAAAGCCACAAAACATCCCTGCATGA